>NW_021821420.1:21582-46276 GCF_901001135.1 Rhinatrema bivittatum | reverse complement strand
GAATGACAGGTCTGAGTGTAATTCTGTGTGTATATATGTGTGTAATTATGTGTGAATGTGTGTGTAAGGGAGCATGACAGGTCTGAATAATTGTGTGTGAGTAAGGGAGAATGACAGGTCTGAGTGTAATTATGTGTGTGTAAGGGAGAATGACAGGTCTGAGTATAATTGTGTGTGTGTAAGGGAGAATGACAGGTCTGAATAATTGTGTGTGTGTAAGGGAGAATGACAGGTCTGAGTATAATTGTGTGTGTGTAAGGGAGAATGACAGGTCTGAGTATAATTGAGTGTGTGTAAGGGAGAATGACAGGTCTGAGTGTAATTCTGTGTGCATGTGTGTGTAAGGGAGAATGACAGGTCTGAGTATAATTGAGTGTGTATAAGGGAGAATGACAGGTCTGAGTGTAATTCTGTGTGTATGTGTGTATAAGGGAGAATGACAGGCTGGAGTGTAATTCTGTGTGTATGTGTGTGTAAGGGAGAATGATAGGTCTGAGTGTAATTCTGTGTGTGTGTGTGTGTGTGTGTAAGGGAGAATGAAGGTCTATGTATAATTCTGTGTGTGTGTGTGTGTCTTTATGTAAGGGAGAATGACAGGTCTGAGGTTAATTCTGTGTGTGTGTGTAAGGGAGAATGAAGGTCTATGTATAATTCTGTGTGTGTGTGTGTGTGTGTGTCTTTATGTAAGGGAGAATGACAGGTCTGAGGTAAATTCTGTGTGTGGGTGTGTGTGTGTGTGTAAAAGAGAATAACAGGTCTGAGTGTAATTCTGTGTGTATATGTGTGTAATTCTGTGTGTATGTGTGTGTAAGGGAGAATGACAGGCCTGAGTATAATTCTCTGTGTGTGTGTGTGTAAGGGAGAATGAAGGTCTATGTATAATTCTGTGTGTGTGTGTGTGTGTGTGTCTTTATGTAAGGGAGAATGACAGGTCTGAGGTTAATTCTGTGTGTGTATGTGTGTGGAGGTGTATTTGTGTGTGTGTAAAAGAGAATGACAGATCTGAGTGTAATTCTGTGTGTGTGTGTGTGTGTATATAAGGGAGAATGACAGGTCTGAGTGTAATTCTGTGTGTATATATGTGTGTAATTCTGTGTGTATGTGTGTGTAAGGGAGAATGACAGGTCTGAGTGTAATTCTGTGTGTATATATGTGTGTAATTATATGTGAATGTGTGTGTAAGGGAGAATGACAGGTCTGAGTGTAATTGTGTGTAAGGGAGAATGACAAGCCTGAGTGTAATTGTGTGTGTGTCTGTGTGTGTGTGTGTGTCTGTGTGTGTGTGTGTGTGTGTAAGGGGGAATGACAGGTGTGTGTGTGTGTGTCTGTGTGTGTGTGTGTGTGTGTGTGTGTAAGGGGGAATGACAGGTCTGAGTATAATTGTGTGTGTGTGTGTGTGTGTGTGTGTATATAAGGGAGAATGACAAGCCTGAGTGTAATTGTGTGTGTGTGTGTGTAAGGGGGAAGAGGGATATGCAGATGTGCGTGTGAGCATTCATGATACAGCTGCACTCTTGTGTGAAGATGGAGGGATCCGAAAGAACGGCACGAAAAAGATTAGCAGCAGAAAAACCCAAGTCCTTAAAGGCCCGGGCCGAAAACCCCGTGAGACAGCAATCCAAGCGTGCGAGATTAAAATAACCATCGAAGCTCCAGCGCGGCCGGGCAACAGGGAGAGGTACCAGGACGCGTTCCAGGCTCCAGCTTCACGGGTAAAAATGTTTCGGGCTCCCTTCAGCCCAAGTGGCCCCCCCCTCTGTCCCCCTCACCTGAAGTTACAGCCTCTGCCTCCATGGACGGGGGGGAGGGGAGGGGAGGGGGGGTGCATGCCGGGGCTCCATAGGGGCCCACCCACCACAGGGACCCCAGGTGGTCAGTGCGGCCAACGCACGCACTGCGTGGGGAAGGGGAGAGGTGCAATGTGCACTGAGCAGGATAGAGGGCTGGAGGGGGATCATATTATCTGAGGAGGAGAGAGCTGGCACCGCCTCTCCACATTCCTGAGGCCTCACCTGCAAGCTTCAGCAGGGCAAATGGCTGAGCAGGGGGGGAACATTTTCAGTCCCTAACCCAGGAGGGGGCCACCTGTATATACAGCCAGCTCTCCCCTCCCCTCCCTCCTCTCTGTCTCTCATATTTCCTCTCCTCCCTCTCTCCTTTTCTCAAGTTTTTTCTCTCTCTCTCTCTCTCAGGCTCTGCTGGCTCTCCCCCACACTCCCCCCACCCCCTCCCTCTCCCTCCCCCTGTCTGTCTCATGTCCTCTCCTTCTTGCGTTGTTTTTTTTTCCTGCCTCTCCTCCTTTCTCTCTTCTGTGTTTCTCTCACTCACACAGCATTTGGAGATACGGGCACAATGTCTTTGTTTTCTTTCTCCTCCTCCCTCACCCTCCTCCTCTCCCTCCCTCCCTCTCTCTCTCTCTGGCTACAGTACCTGGCTGGGAGCCTGGACAGAGGGACTGGACGTGTGTGTCAGTGTGTGTTACGGTAGAGCCATATGCTTCTACTTGTTTGTGTGTGTGTGTGTGTGTGTATGTTTATGGTGCGCGTGTGTGTGTGTGTCTATGTTTATGGTGCGTGTGTGTGTGTGTGTGTGTGTGTCTATGTTTATGGTGTGTGCGTGTGTATGTGTGTGTGTGTGTCTCTATGTTTATGGTGCATATGTGTGTGTGTGTCTCTGTTTATGGTGCATGTGTGTGTGTATGTGTGTGTGTGTGTCTCTATGTTTATGGTGCATGTGTATGTATGGGGGTGTGTGTGTCTCTATGTTTATGGTGCATGTGTGTGTGTGTGTCTATGTTTATGGTGTGTGCGTGTGTATGTGTGTGTGTGTGTCTCTATGTTTATGGTGCATGTGTGTGTGTGTCTATGTTTATGGTGCATGTGTGTGTGTGTGTCTATGTTTATGGTGTGTGTGTGTGTGTGTATGAGGTGTCAAGGTGTGCATACTGGGGTGGCCATCTGCAAAAATAACATTCTCAAGGTAGGAAACTACATACCAGAAAGACACTCCCCCCCCCCACACACACACACCTCAATAAACACAAAGCCACCACATCAAACACCCAAATAAGCTCATTATCTCAGAGACCCCCAACCTCATCCACATGTTCTCTACTGCTGCTCCCCCAAAGCCATCACAGAGACCCCCAACCCCATCCACGGGTCCTCTACTGCTGCTCCCCCAAAGCCATCACAGAGACCCCCAACCCCATCCACGGGTCTTCTACTGCTGCTCCCCCAAAGCCATCACAGAGACCCCCAACCCCATCCTCGGGTCCTCTACTGCTGCTCCCCCAAAGCCATCACAGAGACCCCCAACCCCATCCTCGGGTCCTCTACTGCTGCTCCCCCAAAGCCATCACAGAGACCCCCAACCCCATCCTCGGGTCCTCTACTGCTGCTCCCCCAAAGCCATCACAGAGACCCCCAACCCCATCCACGGGTCCTCTACTGCTGCTCCCCCAAAGCCATCACAGAGACCCCCAACCCCATCCTCGGGTCCTCTACTGCTGCTCCCCCAAAGCCATCACAGAGACCCCCAACCCCATCCACGGGTCCTCTACTGCTGCTCCCCCAAAGCCATCACAGAGACCCCCAACCCCATCCAAGGGTCCTCTACTGATGCTCCCCCAAAGCCATCACAGAGACCCCAACCCCATCCATGGGTCTTCTACTGCTGCTCCCCCAAAGCCATCATAGAGACCCCAACCCCTTCCACGGCTCCTCTACTGCTGCTCCCCCAAAGCCATCACAGAGACCCCCAACCCCATCCACGGGTCCTCTACTGCTGCTCCCCCAAAGCCATCACAGAGACCCCCAACCCCATCCACAGGTCCTCTACTGCTGCTCCCCCAAAGTCATCACAGAGACCCCATCCGCAGGTCCTCTACTGCTGCTCCCCCAAAGCCATCACAGATACCCCAAACCCATCCACAGGTCCTCTACTGCTGCTCCCCCAAAGCCATCACAGAGACCCCCAAACCCATCCACAGGTCCTCTACTGCTGCTCCCCCAAAGCCATCACAGAGACCCCCAACCCCATCCATGGGTCCTCTACTGCTGCTCCCCCAAAGCCATCACAGAGAACCCCAACCCCATCCACAGGTCCTCTACTGCTGCTCCCCCAAAGCCATCACAGAGACCCCCATCCGCAGGTCCTCTACTGCTGCTCCCCCAAAGCCATCACAGATACCCCAAAGCCATCCACAGGCCATGTACTGCTGCTCCCCCAAAGCCATCACAGAGACCCCAAACCCATCCACAGGCCATGTACTGCTGCTCCCCCAAAGCCATCACAGAGTTCCCAACCCCATCCACAGGCCATGTACTTCTGCTCCCCCAAAGCCATCACAGAGTCCCCAACCCCATGCACAGGCCATGTACTTCTGCTCCCCCAAAGCCATCACAGAGACCCCCAACCCCATCCACGGGTCTTCTACTGCTGCTCCCCCAAAGCCACCACAGAGACCCCCAGCCCCATCCACAGGTTCTCTACTGCTGCTCCCCCAAAGCCACCACAGAGACCCCCAACCCCATCCACGGGTCTTCTACTGCTGCTCCCCCAAAGCCACCACAGAGACCCCCAACCCCATCCACAGGTCCTCTACTGCTGCTCCCCCAAAGCCATCACAGAGACCCCCAACCCCATCCACAGGTTCTCTACTGCTGCTCCCCCAAAGCCACCACAGAGACCCCCAAGCCCATCCACGGGTCTTCTACTGCTGCTCCCCCAAAGCCACCACAGAGACCCCCAGCCCCATCCACAGGTTCTCTACTGCTGCTCCCCCAAAGCCACCACAGAGACCCCCAACCCCATCCACGGGTCTTCTACTGCTGCTCCCCCAAAGCCACCACAGAGACCCCCAGCTCCATCCACAGGCCCTGCACTGCTGCTCCCCTGAGCTATCACAGCCCCCCCCCAACCCCTAATGTTGATCCCCCTGTGCCCTCAGAGATCACTCTTCCTATACCTCATATCCCCTGCATTCTCTCAGAGACAGTCTGTTTATCCTGGACGCCTGGCTTTAAATCCCACATCTCAGAGCCCCCCCATCAAACAGTGCAAGCTGCCTGCACGGGATCCCACCATCTACTTCCCATGTCAGGTACACGGTCCCCAGTACATCCTTACCCTGTCAGAGAACAAATTGGAATGGGGCGGGGTGGTGGTACTCCCCCCTGGCAGTGATTTGTACCTATATATATATGTTGTGCCTGTGTGTGTGCCAGTCTGTGACACTGTGTGTGGGTGAGAGAGACAGCACACGTGAGAGTGTGTCACAGTAACTGTGTGCGAGAGCCAGCATCGGTATCTCAACCGTGGGCAACAAGGGGAGTGGGGGGGGGGGGAGGTTTATGAGAGACTGCGGGTGCGAGAGTCTAACACTGAGCCTGCGAGACAGAGCGACCGTGTACAAGAGAGACTGCGGCACATTGTGCGTGTCTCTGGCGTGACATGTCTCTGACGGGACTCAGCCTAGTCAGACCTTCTCGGTTCAAAGAGGCAGACACAGACAGACAGAGCATGAGACACACACATAGACAGGAGGACAGACACTCGGCCATGAGGAGATGAATGTCACATTGGGGGCACCGGATAATGGGGAGGTTGGGGGGGGGGGGGAGAGGGAGAGAGAGATCTTTCCCAAGCAATGGCTCCTGCCTTCTCTTCCCTCTCCCCCCTCCTCCCCCAGTGCTGGAGGGGAGCTGCCAGGGAGGGGTGCAGAGAGGACACAAAAAGGAGCAGACACTGGGACCTGACCACTCAACTGCTTCCTTCTTCCTCCCCACACCAATGCTCTTTCTTCCCTCCCCCTCCTCCTCCAGACTCTCCTTTATCCCACACTCTATTGCCCTTCTTCTCCCCATATCCCCCCCCCCCCCCATCTGCTGGTCCCCATCACCTCTTTCATATTCCTCTCCTCCCTTCCTCTCTCGCCCTGTCTGCCTTTCCTCCTCCTCTTCTTCTTAGCCCTCCCACAGTCTCTCTTCCCCTTCTCATCTTCTTTTCCTCCTCTCTCTCTCTTGCCTTCTCCCCCTCCGCACCCTCTCTCTTTCCTACCACTTACCCCTTTCACCTCCCAAAGAGGATGGACAGACTGCCATTCTGCCCCCCCCCCCCAGGAAATCTCCATCACCCTGCAATTTTCCCCTTTCCCCACCCTCAGACTCCCCCAGTAAAAAGCAATCCTTAACACCCCCGCCGCCCCCCCCCCCCCATCCACAAACATCACAGCCTGCTTGTGGGCAGCTGGTGCAGGAAGATGCCCGGGAGAGGCAGGTCGGGGAAGGGGGGGGGGGGGGGGGAGAACCATTATCTCAAAACCAGCCTGGCATCTTGACTCCCCTGCTGCAGTCAGCAAGAGCAAAAAAATGCATCCTTATCCGAACATTTTAAAAACAATAAAATAAATATATATAGAGAGAGAGATCTGCAACCAAACTGCTCACATGTACTGTAATGAACCAGAAGATTTGGGGGGGTGGTGGAAGAGGGAAGGGGATTTATTATCTGCACAGAATCCAAATTGCACTGCAGAAAAAGCCAAGCAGACGCCACCAGATTCATCCAAACTGGATCTCCACCCCCACCCCCCCCCCCCAAAAAAAAAGCAAACACAAAAAACCAGCTCCCTGGGCCAGGTCTGGGGCTAACGGGGACGGCAGCGATCTCATCTTAAATGGCGGTGGGAAAAAAACAAAAAACCAAAAAACCCCTCATAAAAATAAAATAAAATAAAGACACCCCAGCCTGGGGAAAAAAAAACAGGCAAATGCATCCTGAGGCTTACCTTCCCGAATCGACCAAGGAGCTGCGTTGCCATCCACCGCTGTCCTCTTCCCTTCACCTGTCGCTCCCCATTGCCGTTTCCAGCCCCGGCACCGATCACCGCAAAAGCGAACCCCCCCCCCCCACTCCCTCCCGACTCCCAGTCTCCCCCCTCCCCCACTTTCTCCCGTACGTTGTCTTCCTCCGACGGATATTCCCAGCACGGTCCGCTCCACGCCGAGGGTTCAAAATAATAATAATAATAAAAAAAAAAATCTTTACCAAAAATTATTTTTTGTTTTGTTCCCCCCCCCCTCTTTTTAAAACGATTCGGTCGCCGTGCCAAATAACATTAAAAAAAAAAAGAGAGAAAAATAAATCCCGTTTGCAACAACAACAAAAAAAAATAAAAATTTTTAAACGAACAAAAAAACCCCCTCACCGCTTGGTGTCCTGCTAGTCTTTGAGGGGTGGGTGGGGGGTGGTGGTTTGGGGAGAGGGGGGTGAGTCTTTTCACCCCTGCCCTCCCCAGGCTCAGTCCTTGTCCGCCATCCCATGCACCAGGCACAAAAAAAAAAAAAAAAAAGATAATACTTATTCCCTGCACCACCACCACCGAAACTGGCACCGAAAGGGAAAAAAAAAATGGAGAAAAAAAATAATTCTCTCTCTATCTCTCTCTAGATATAATTTCCAGTGGATGCTATGGTTCTAGAGCTGTAAGAGCCACCGGCCGCAGAGATCCAGCCCGGGAGAAGTCCGAGGAGCAGGCATCGTGGGGCATGAGAGGAGACGGTGGGGAGGGGGGAGAGAGGGAGAGGGAGAGAGAAGAGAAAAGTCCAATGGAAACGGTGGACGGGAAAGAAAGCGACGGCGGATCTCTCCCCCCCCTCCTCCTCCAACAACGCCGCCGCCGCCTCCAGGGGCCGTGAAGCAGGGGGGGAAATGCATTAATATGGAGCGCTGCCGTTTATTTTATTTTATTTTATTATTATTATTTTTTTTTGTTTTGTTTTTTTTAAATAGAGTCTTCAAGGCGATGCAACGCTGCAAGCCTGGGGACAGCGACAATTCCTTCATGCGACCGAGGACCAGCCCATGGATGCAAGCTTTCGGGGATTGGACGCGAGGGTACCCACCCCTCCTCCCTCCCACACCACCACCACCTCCTCCTCCTCCTCCTCCTCCTCACACCCCTTCTGCCTGTCTGCTCCTTCTTCACTCCCTTTTCTAAAGCCGGGAATATTGGTAAGGCTATGATATATATATATATTTTTTTTTAAACGACTGATGTGATGGAGGGTGGAGAGTGGGATTTGGGGAGGGATGGGGGGCCCCCTAAGGGTTCTCTGCGGGGAGTTCTGCTCCCTTTTTTTTTCAGGAACGGGGCGCGGATCCCGGTTGAGGGTCCCTTCCCTGTCCCGGCGCGCGCTCCTTTGCCATCCTGGCAGAGAGAACCGGGGGGGGGGGGGGGAGTGTGAAAATAGAAGGGGAGGGGAGCACGAGGGACCCTCCCCCCCTTCACCTTTTTCTCTGCGGAGATGGGGGGGTAGGGGAGACAGAATCCGAAAAATATTATTTGTTTTGGGAAAAAAAATAAATTTTCAAGGGAATCCGGCAGCAGAAGTCGAGAGAGATGGGTTCAAATCCCCACCTCCTTCTTCTTCTGGCAGGGCTGAGCTTCAGCCGCAGCCAGGAAGGGGATCTGAAGAGGGTAGGGAGAACGGCATCCCAGGTGTCCCTCCCCCCACCTTACTTGTCAGCAGGAGACGGGGATGGAGGGCCAGGCCTGTCCAGAGCGCCGCTGGAAGGGGACAGGGTTTTTGTTGGAGAAAAGGCAAAAAAAAGCAGCCTCTGAAGTAGGGATGCAGGGAATGCGTAAAGGCAGGCGGCTTCTTTCAGGCTTGAGAACCAGAGAAAGAGAGAGAGAGAGAGAGAGACACAGGCAGAGCCAGAGGAAAACCCGGCCTGGGGATGAGGAGCAGGGAGTGTGACGGAGAGAGAGAGGGAAAACCCGGGCTGGCGATCAGGAACGGGGAAGTGTGACCGAGAGAGAGAGAGGGAGAACCTAAACCCGCTACACAGTGAAAAGCTTCAGGTAAACCCAAAAAAAGACAAAAATGATGATTTTTTCCTGAAGAATTAAAAAAAAGCCCACAATTTCCAACACAAATCCAAGTTTTGCCTACATAACCACCCTGCCTGGGATATAGATACCTTGGTGCAAGGCTTAAGTGCATCTGGGAGTTTTAAAGTGGCTATAAAGATGCTATTTCTATTTATTTTTATTTATTTTTTTTAAATTAATAATCTGCCACGCCCAAGTTTTGATTGTTCTGGGCAGTTTAAAATAAAACATAAAAAAGAGCACCTGTAGAGAAGGAGACCTACTGCTTAGAGCAGCCAGGGAAGCTCAAGGTTCAAGTCCCACCACCACCACCACCACCTCTCCTTGCGACCCTGGGCAAGTCACGTCACCCTGCAAAACTTAGGTGCTCGTTTTGAAAGAGGCTCTATGCACGTGCATCCACAGGCGAGGATTTTATAAGCCTCGGGGTATGGTATGCGCACGTTCTATTAAAAACACGCGCATCCCCACCCCGCCACGCACGCGAGCGTGACGTGCGCTCGTGCACGAACGCACGCGATGCACCGAAACCACGCCTAACCAACGCGTTTGAACGGGCACGCTTTTCCCACCCGGTCAGAAAAACAGGCCCGCGTACATATTTTAGGCGCGGAAGTGAAGCAGGACTTGTCCTCATAAACCAGCCGGTTTTAAAAGGCGCGCTCACGCGTGCTTTAAATTAACCAGCTTGCCGCTTGATCCACCAGTTCATCCAGTCCTCCTGCAGGTCACCGACACCCCAGCCTCCTGGTTCCTTCTTCTGCCTGTGTCTGTGTGCACGCGAAAGTGAAAATACAGGTGCATTTTCTGACTTTTATTAAAAATGCAGGACATGCATGTAGAGGCCTCTTCCGTGCACTTAATGCTAATTTTTATGCATGTAAAGTTTTGAAGATTTCCCCCTTACACGGTGCACTTAATGCGTGTAAAACGCAAAAGCCACTTAACGCGGGTGAAATGTATTTGTGCGCATAAAACCAAGTTTTAGGTGGGCAAATCCTATTGAAAATTCCCTCCGAAGACCGCTAGTACCTTTTGCGGTACCTGAAGGTAATCCGCACTGAAGCGGCCAACCGGTCACGAAAAGCGGAATACAAATCAAAATAAAATTAAAAAACATATTACAAACACAGACATACAACATTACAAATTAAATCCATAACAAATAAAAGCTGTATGAACCCTTCTATGCAACACAGAAACACTGCCCCCCCCCAACCTCCTCCGCCTTATATGTGGGAGTGAGATCTGGGGGGGGGGGGGGGTGGCTATTATTAACCCCCATAATATACAGAAGCCCTGCACCTCCGAGTCCATGGAAAGTCCCCTAAGCACGAGTGCAGAGCAGAATAAGGCGCTTCCCTTTACTTCTCACCATTGCAATACAGAACATCCAAAATATTCTTTATCCAAATTCTGGAGTCACCCCCAGTAGCAGCCACACAAACTTCCCTCTGCTAGCTTTCAGTTTCTTGACCACTTCCTCATTAACTTAAGCTCTCAAAGTGGTTTACAAATATAAAACAAAAACCAAAAAAAAAACAGTTTAAAAACAACCTACTATAAAGCAAACGCAGAGAAAATCAATGGCAGCTTTTGTGTACGTAAACCCCAGCACAAGCGAAAAACAAATAGCAGGTCGTCTTTCCTTCCCAGCCCCTTGTGAGAGTCCCACACGGAGAGTGACCGCGTGACCCCCCCGCTCCCCACCTCAAATCACTCACTTTACCAGGCACCCTGTGATGCATTACAAAACCCTGCAAAAAAAAACAAAAATAATAATAATAATAAACCCCACAGTCAGACTTAGCATCTAGGTAGCAAATCTGCCATCCTACAACCGCCAGGACTCACACAGCTGCAACTCTACCTTGGAAAAAGCAACCATCAGGGCCGGAGCATCCGTTAGGCGAACTAGGTGGCTGCCCAGAGCGTGAAAATATCAAGGGAGGCAAAATCCCGCCAGCACAAGGCCCAGAGGAGCCAGAGCCGATACAGCCAACGAAGGGGGAGTGCTGTGCTTGCAGCCACTACGGCCAGCAGGGAGGGGGGAAGGGGGGGCGCTGTGTTGGAGGCGCCGCCAATAGGCCAAACTGGGGGGGGGGGGGGGTGAGTGGGATGCATGACCGAAGAGTGCCAAATACTCTTCCCACTGGCCCTGGCCCCCTGCCAGCACCGCAGATATTACACCGGGCCCTAGAAAACCAAATATAATCAGGGATTCGCGTTTCCCCCCCAAGCTGAGAGAGAAAAATCAAAGAGGCTTCCCACCCGGAAAAAAAAAAAACGGAGCGAGGCAACCTCTGAATAATCCCGGGGTGGGGAGGGAAGGGAAGAGCAGCCAGAGCGGGAAAAATCTGCAGGAATCTGCCAGCGCTGCTGGGACCCATAAGCGAGCAATAATCAGCGACAACACAGGACCAAAAGCCGGGGACTGTCCCCCTTGTTGTCCTTTCCGTATCCTGTAATTTTTATCCGTTATTATCTCTGTTCTGCATGCATTTTTTTTTTTTTAATTACTTCTGTTGCAAACGCCTTATATATATTACTTTTCCAACCCATGCACAAATTATCCTGCTTATAAATGTTGTTTCCTGTAGCTGAGTGAGAGAATGGAGGCCAGGGGAATCAGAGGCAAGGGAGCATGAGTGAGAAAGGGGAATGGGGGGGCTAGGAGAGTCCGCGGGTTCCCAAACCACTCCTGGTTTTCTGGATATCTGCACTGAACAGGCACGAGCAGTCTGCGCGCACACTTATCTCCTGCACGTTCGTTGAGGGTAGCCTGAAAACCCGACTGGCTCCTGGGGTCCGGAGGAGAGGCCAGAACTTCCAGACACCCCCCCCCCCCCCAGCCAGTTACAAACCTAACCCTCCCCCCTTCCCGGTAAAACCGTTTGATAGCATCATTCAACCAATCCTCTGATACGGGAGTGAGGTCCAAGACCACGCAGAGTGGGACAGGTCCCGGTGCGGCAAACCCGCCCTTCCAGAACGGCACTAACTCCTCGCACTCTCACAGCAACAAACCCCCTACCTAGGAAAAGGCAGCTCTGCAAATACCGCACCCGGCCCTAGAGCACCAATACACCACCTGGCCCTAGAGCACCAATACACCACCTGGAGGGGGGTGGGGGAGGAAACGAGAACCAACCAGGCGGCTACGGATTTCCTACAGGCAGGCATTACCCGCTAGCAGCAGAATCACCTCAATCACCCCCTCCCCTCCTTCCAAATACAGAACAAAGAGACCAAAAACTGGAAAAAAAAAAAGAAAGAAATATGCAAACAAAAGCTGAAGTGGGGACACCCCCCCCCCCCCACCCCGGGAAGGCAGACTCTGCCTGGAACACAAGCCACCCCGGGCTAGGAGGATAATCCTGGGGGAAAGGACATCCAGAGCAGCAAGACAAGTGGGATCCTGCACGCCCTCTCCCCCCCCCCCCCCCCCTCCAGACCAGAAAGGGCAATTTGACCCGGGACAGTGCGGGCCAGCACCAGAACCCGGGGACTGTCCTCGCTTTGATGTCTCCTGCTTCTCTGTACCCTCCCAGCTGGGATCTGGCGCCACCCATGGCGTGTTTTAATGCCCCCTCCCCCTCCCCAAGCATCCCGGTGGCAGACCCGTGCCGGGGGGGGGGGGGGGGGGAGGGGGGGGCAGCCATGATGAGAAGGTCTCCCCTCAGGGATGCGGCAGTCCCTGAACCTGACCAGCAGGTGTCACACTTGGGCAATGGCCGTGACTCTCCACGGTCAGAGACTCTCAGGATGAGAGGGCAGCGACCTTCCGCACGCACGTCCAGCGAGTCACCGGGGGGACCCGGGCACTGTTCATTTCTTTTCTGTACTTTGTGATTCCTTCCTGCGTCAAAACAGCACCCCCCCCCCCCCCCCTCCTCCTTTCTGTGCTGCTTTGGCAACCCAAGGACAAGGCAAGAGAGAGAGAGGCCACAGGGCAAGATGGAAATCCCGGACAGGGGATTGGGAGCAGGTAAGGGGACACAAGGCAGAGAGAGAGAGAGAGAAAGAGAGAGAGAGAGAGAGAAAGAGAGAGAAAGAGAGGGAAAGAGAGAGAGAGAGAGAAAAGAGAGAGAAAGAGAGAGAGAGAGAGAGAAAGAGAGAAAGAGAGAGAAAGAGAAAGAGAGAGAGAGAAAGAGAGAGAGAAAGAGAGAGAAAGAGAGAGAGAAAGGGGCAAAAGCAGCCTGACAGGAGGCTTCACACACACACACCTCACCCAAAGGGAGCCACAGAGGAGAGACACACACACACACCTCACCCAAAAGGAGCCACAGAGGAGACACACACACACCTCACCCAAAGGGAGCCACAGAGGAGAGACACACACACACACACACCTCACCCAAAGGGAGCCACAGAGGAGAGACACACACACACACCTCACCCAATGGGAGCCAAAGAGGAGAGACACACACACACACCTCACCCAAAGGGAGCCACAGAGGAGAGACACACACACACACACACACACACACACACCTCACCCAAAGGGAGCCACAGAGGAGAGACACACACACACACACCTCACCCAAAGGGAGCCACAGAGGAGACACACACACACACCTCACCCAAAGGGAGCCACAGAGGAGACCACACACACACACCTCACCCAAAGGGAGCCACAGAGGAGACACACACACACACCTCACCCAAAGAGAGCCACAGAGGAGACACACACACACCTCACCCAAAGGAAGCCACAGAGGAGAGACACACACACACACACACACACACACACCTCACCCAAAGGGAGCCACAGAGGAGAGACACACACACACACACCTCACCCAAAGGGAGCCACAGAGGAGAGACACACACACACACCTCACCCAAAGGGAGCCACAGAGGAGACACACACACCTCACCCAAAGGGAGCCACAGAGGAGAGACACACACACACACACCTCACCCAAAGGGAGCCACAGAGGAGAGACACACACACACACCTCACCCAAAGGGAGCCACAGAGGAGACACACACACCTCACCCAAAGGGAGCCACAGAGGAGAGACACACACACACACACCTCACCCAAAGGGAGCCACAGAGGAGAGACACACACACACACCTCACCCAAAGGGAGCCACAGAGGAGACACACACACCTCACCCAAACAGAGCCACAGAGGAGACACACACACACACCTCACCCAAAGGGAGCCACAGAGGAGAGACACACACACACACCTCACCCAAAGGGAGCCACAGAGGAGACACACACACACACCTCACCCAAAGGGAGCCACAGAGGAGAGACACACACACACACACACACACACACACACCTCACCCAAAGGGAGCCACAGAGGAGAGACACACACACACACACACACACACACACACCTCACCCAAAGGGAGCCACAGAGGAGAGACACACACACACACACCTCACCCAAAGGGAGCCACAGAGGAGACACACACACACACCTCACCCAAAGGGAGCCACAGAGGAGACACACACACACACCTCACCCAAAGGGAGCCACAGAGGAGACACACACACACACCTCACCCAAAGAGAGCCACAGAGGAGACACACACACACCTCACCCAAAGGAAGCCACAGAGGAGAGACACACACACACACACACACACACACACACACCTCACCCAAAGGGAGCCACAGAGGAGAGACACACACACACACACCTCACCCAAAGGGAGCCACAGAGGAGAGACACACACACACACCTCACCCAAAGGGAGCCACAGAGGAGACACACACACACCTCACCCAAAGGGAGCCACAGAGGAGAGACACACACACACACACCTCACCCAAAGGGAGCCACAGAGGAGAGACACACACACACACCTCACCCAAAGGGAGCCACAGAGGAGACACACACACCTCACCCAAAGGGAGCCACAGAGGAGAGACACACACACACACACCTCACCCAAAGGGAGCCACAGAGGAGAGACACACACACACACCTCACCCAAAGGGAGCCACAGAGGAGACACACACACCTCACCCAAACAGAGCCACAGAGGAGACACACACACACACCTCACCCAAAGGGAGCCACAGAGGAGAGACACACACACACACCTCACCCAAAGGGAGCCACAGAGGAGACACACACACACACCTCACCCAAAGGGAGCCACAGAGGAGACACACACCTCACCCAAAGAGAGCCACAGAGGAGACACACACACACACCTCACCCAAAGGGAGCCACAGAGGAGCCACACACACACCTCACCCAAAGGGAGAAACAGAGGAGAGACACACACACACCTCACCTAAAGGGAGCCACAGAGGAGACACACACACACACACACCTCACCCAAAGGGAGCCACAGAGGAGAGACACACACATACCTCACCCAAAGGGAGCCACAGAGGAGACACACACACACCTCACCCAAAGGGAGCCACAGAGGAGAGACACATACACAAACCTCACCCAAAGGGAGCCACAGAGGAGAGACACACACACACACCTCACCCAAAGGGAGCCACAGAGGAGAGACACACACACACACCTCACCCAAAGGGAGCCACAGAGGAGACACACACACACACCTCACCCAAAGGGAGCCACAGAGGAGAGACACACACACACACCTCACCCAAAGGGAGCCACAGAGGAGAGACACACACACACACCTCACCCAATGGGAGCCACAGAGGAGAGACACACACACACACATACCTGAATGTAATCCACTTTGAAGCGCTGGAAAAAGTACAAAAAGCAGAATATAAATCTAAATAAATAAATAATGTCGCCCACCCACAAATGGAGCAAATGCTGCACTTACACAGAGAGAGAGAACTCAAACTTCCACAGCCAGGCTCGTGTAAATAATCCCAATGTACTTTGTAAACTTAATAACATTAAATAAACTGCAACGAAGCCCATGCAGCCACCTCTGGAGTGCAGGCTCTGCCCTTCCTATGTGACAACACCACCATCAATATTATCCAATTACAGCGAAAACTGAGGCACAGGGAGATAATGCGACTCACCCCCGAGGTCACACACAGAGAGTCAGTGACAGAGCCGGGGATTAGAGCTGAGGCACAGGGGGATAAAGTGACTCACCCTGAGGTGTCACACACAGAGAGTCAGTGACAGAGCCGGGGATTAGAGCTGAGGCACAGGGGGATAAAGTGACTCCCCCTGAGGTCACACACAGAGAGTCAGTGACAGAGCCGGGGATTAGAGCTGAGGCACAGGAGGATAAAGTGACACCCTGAGGTCACACACAGAGAGTCAGTGACGGAGCCGGGGATTAGAGCTGAGGCACAGGGGGATAAAGTGACACCCTGAGGTCACACACAGAGAGTCAGTGACAGAGCCGGGGATTAGAGCTGAGGCACAGGGGGATAAAGTGACTCATCCTGAGGTGTCACACACAGAGACTCAGTGACAGAGCCAGGGATTAGAGCTGAGGCACAGGGGGATAAAGTGACTCATCCTGAGGTCATACACAGAGAGTCAGTGACAGAGCCGGGGATTAAGAGCTGAGGCACAGGGGATAAAGTGACTCACCCTGAGGTGTCACACACAGAGAGTCAGTGACAGAGCCGGGGATTAGAGCTGAGGCACAGAGGGATAAAGTGACTCACCCCAAGTTCACAGACAGAGAGTCAGTGACAGAGCCGGGGATTAGAACTGAGGCACAGGGGGATAAAGTGACTCACCCTGAGGTCACACACAGAGAGTCAGTGACAGAGCCGGGGATTAGAGCTGAGGCACAGGGGGATAAAGTGACTCACCCTGAGGTCACACACAGAGAGTCAGTGACAGAGCCGGGGATTAGAGCTGAGGCACAGGGGGATAAAGTGACTCCCCCTGAGGTCACACACAGAGAGTCAGTGACAGAGCCGGGGATTAGAGCTGAGGCACAGGGGGATAAAGTGACTCCCCCTGAGGTCACACACAGAGAGTCAGTGACAGAGCCGGGGATTAGAGCTGAGGCACAGGGGGATAAAGTGACTCACCCTGAGGTCACACACAGAGAGTCAGTGACAGAGCCGGGGATTAGAGCTGAGGCACAGGGGGATAAAGTGACTCCCCCTGAGGTCACACACAGAGAGTCAGTGACAGAGCCGGGGATTAGAGCTGAGGCACAGGGGGATAAAGTGACTCACCCTGAGGTCACACACAGAGAGTTAGTGACAGAGCCAGGGATTAAGAACTGAGGCACAGGGGATAAAGTGACTCACCCTGAGGTGTCACACACAGAGAGTCAGTGACAGAGCCGGGGATTAGAGCTGAGGCACAGAGGGATAAAGTGACTCACCCCAAGTTCACAGACAGAGAGTCAGTGACAGAGCCGGGGATTAGAACTGAGGCACAGGGGGATAAAGTGACTCACCCTGAGGTCACACACAGAGAGTCAGTGACAGAGCCGGGGATTAGAGCTGAGGCACAGGGGGATAAAGTGACTCATCCTGAGGTCATACACAGAGAGTCAGTGACAGAGCCGGGGATTAGAGCTGAGGCACAGAGGGATAAAGTGACTCACCCCAAGTTCACAGACAGAGAGTCAGTGACAGAGCCGGGGATTAGAACTGAGGCACAGGGGGATAAAGTGACTCACCCTGAGGTCACACACAGAGAGTCAGTGACAGAGCCGGGGATTAGAGCTGAGGCACAGGGGGATAAAGTGACTCACCCCAAGTTCACACACAGAGAGTCAGTGACAGAGCCGGGGATTAGAGCTGAGGAACAGGGGGATAAAGTGACTCACCCTGAGGTCACACACAGAGAGTCAGTGACAGAGCCGGGGATTAGAGCTGAGGCACAGGGGGATAAAGTGACTCACCCTGAGGTCACACACAGAGAGCCAGTGACAGAGCTGGGGATTAAATGTGAGTCACACTGAGATAAAGTGACTCATCCCCCCCCCCCCCCCCGAAGTCTCTCACTCTCTCTTTCTGTCTCACACACACACACAGTTATGTCTGTGGTATTGTATGTCAATGTCCCCTCTCTCTATCCATGTGTGTCAGAGGGCTTGCAGACCACCACATCCCTTCCCTGGCCTTAGATCCAGCCCAGCCCATGACACTTCCGCACCCCCCTCTCATCACTCACTGCCCCTTCTTGGCTCTCTTGTTTGTCAGGGGCATGGCAGGGCGGGGATTTATAATGAATCCCACTCCCAGGTGCTGCCTGATGCCGTGTGCAAGGTGTCAGGTTCACTACCTGGGCTGGGGGGGGGGGGGGATCTTCTGCACCCCCGGTTTGCCTGGGGCCGGGGATGCCAAGGTGGTGAGGGAGGGAGGGGACTGGTCATCGTCCAGGGCGACACGGATTCAGAGCTCACGACACCCGGTTCGAGAAGAAACTCTGGTGCACAGCTCCCGGGCCCCTGGACCGGTGGTGCCATGATCAGACCTGGAAGAGTGGCAGGGAGGGCGTATTTTCTGCGCGTGTTACTACTGTCACGTGCCAGAAATTACATGGACAAAAATTCCAGGGGGAAAGGAGAGCAGAATTCAAATTCCGCATCAAGTTACCGCCTCACCCCCCAACCCACTCCTCAGATGAGGCCTCCATTAGCGCAGTCTCTGCGCCCCCTCCAGCGCAGCCCAAGTCATGAACTGCAGCTCCTTGTGTCTCCTCACTAATGGATTCTCAAACCAACTTGTTAATCAAAAATCAATTAGCCCGCCAGCGTAAGGCCAGGGATTTACAGAAATCCCTGCTCAGGTCTTTCCTGCCGGGGGTGGGGTGGAGGGAGGGGGGTTTACTCCTGATTTTCTTCTCTCTCTCTCTCTCTCCATCCCTATTAGATATTTTTCCGGGGGGGGGGGGGGGGGGGGGAGGTTCATACTGTCGAAGGCCGCGCATATAGGTTTACGGGAAAAGCCGCGCTGCTCGCTCTCCCAGCCGGGGGCCGGATTTTGCCAACGGGTTCGGCAGGTACGCGCTGGGGAGCGCCCTGCGCAGAACGCCACGAGTTAAAGGTGACACCGGCCTCGCCTTCTCCTCCCACTAGATGGGGGTGGTGGTGGGGGGGGGGGGGGGCGCTGAAGATCCTGCACCTAGTGGGGGAGGGCCCGAGGTCTAAACCTGGCCCTTAGAATTGAGGTGACGTGGGTTGGAGAGAGGACGGCATCGGAGGGGAAGGGGGCGAGATGGAACCCAGGGCAGGGACATAATGGGATTTGCCGCAGACTCTCCCTTATTCCTGGGAAGAAGAGGAGGGAATGAGTTTTATTAATAAGCAAAAATTCCCACATGGCATCTCCAGCTCTCTTCTCCTCCTACACCTCCTTCCCCCCCCCCCCCCCCAAGCCCAACCCCCATGGGCCTTCTTAGCAGTTTACCAGAAATGCAGGGCAAGTTACTGAATATGGACGCGATGGGGCGAGGAGTGTACGGGAAACAGCGGTGGGAGGGCAGGAAAAGGGGAAGAGAAGAAAACCAGGGAGAGAGCCTGGAGGGCGTTAATTGGCCCGGGACCTTTACCCCCCAAGTACCAGCCAACGAGCGCTCCTGGACAATAATAAAAAAAAAAAAAAAAAAGGCACAACATCAGGCCCACCAAATCCGAAAACGGTTTCTGGAGCCCAGTCGGAAGGGAAATCGCGTCCCATTTTTCACACCGGGTCCTATGTGGCACGGGCCGGCTCTCCTCCCGGTTCACACTCCCAGACTCTAGTTCCGTCCTCTCTCTCCCCCCTCAGGAGTCCGGTTCTTTATTTTTTAAAATTTTTTATATTTTTATATTTTTTTTTATATTTTTTTCATCTCACTTTTGGCAGGCCGTGTCCCGACCGGCGTCTCGTCATTTCCGACCCCCCCCCCCTACAAATACTTAGGAGAGAGTCGTGAGATGAGCGAGTTTACCGCCCCCCCCCCTTCTGACCCAGAGCTCGAGCCGGGCGGAGTCCTGCCGCCAGCAGCCTTCATACCCCCCCCCCCCACCACCACCACCACCTCCACCTCCTTCTATTCTTCTTCTGCCCCAGGCTTCTTCCTGGCCTTCTGCGCATCTGAGTTTAGCATCTTCTTGTGCTGGGAAGAAGCGGAAAACAGAAAAAAGAGAAAACGTGATAGAGAGGCAGAGCGCTCAGGAGTCTCCTGTGATATAAATTTCCACGTGTTCACCGAGTCTTCCAGAAAACCGAGGAATGCTATAATAAAATTCTCTGTCGCTCCTGGGTCCGTGGCTCCCGAGGGTGAATGGGTAGAGAGGGGACCCAGGTCCTTTTCTGTGTACCAGGAGAAGCTCTCCACCCATCCCAGCTAAGGCCTGGGACGGGTGGAGGCTTCAGCCCACGTCCCTGTGCAAACGGATCGAGCAGTCTCGCTGGGGGAAAGCTTTTCCTGCTTTCCACAGTATTTTGTGAAAGGAGCCGCAGCTGTGTTAGATAAGATTCGCGTCGGCTGGAAATGCCGGCCCCTTGGACGGCCAAAAATCAGCCTCTCTCCTGCCTAAGCTGGCCTTGATCGTTGAGGGCAGTTTCACCCAGCCCCGGCTAACCCTTCTGGGCCTCTGCGTGGGCATTAGAGCTTAGGGTGGTTGCAGAGATGAGACTCTCTCACCACCCCCCATCCCTGGAAGAGAGAAAGCATGTAAATGTGTGTGTGTGTGTGTGGGGGGGGGGGGGGGGATGTCTGTGTGCGTCCCCCTGTGTTTGTGTATGTGTGTCTCTGTGTATCTGTATCTGCGGGAGCGTGTGTGTGTGAGCATATGTATATCTGTGTGTCTGTCTCTGTGTGTGTGTGTATATATATCTGTGTGAGCATGTCTGTGTGTGAGCATATGTATATCTGTGTGTCTGTCTCTGTGTGTGTGTGTATATATATCTGTGTGAGCGTGTCTGTGTGTGAGCATATGTATATCTGTGTGTCTGTCTCTGTGTGTGTGTGTATATATATCTGTGTGAGCGTGTCTGTGTGTGAGCATATGCATATCTGTGTGTCTGTGTGTGTGTCTATATATATCTGTGTGAGCCATGTAAAGCATTGTGATGGCGATACCGAACGATGGTATATAAAACCTGACAAATAAATAAATAAATAAAAATGTATGTGTATATATCTGTGTGTGAGCATATGTATATTTGTGTGTGTGTGTATATATCTGTGTGAGCGTGTATGTATGTATCTGTATCTCTGTGTGTATATATCTGTGTGTGTATATATCTGTGTGTATATATCTGTGTGTGTGTATATATCTGTGTGAGCATGTCTGTGTGTGAGCGAATGTATGTATCTGTATCTGTGTGTATATTTGTGTCTGTGTGTGAATGCATGTGAACATTTTTGTGTGTGTGTGTGAGAGAGAGAGTGTGAGTCTCTGTGTATTGGGGAGGTGCTGCTGATTTAGGTGTCCGCAGGCTGCAGAAACCTTAGGAACACCTGGTCACAGCTGGAAGGCGGCCAAAGGCCCTGAGAAAGGCAACTGGGATCTCAGTAAAGGCTCTCACACACACACACACACTCTCACTCTCACATACACACTCTCTCACACACACACACTCACACACACACACACCACACACTCTCACACACAGACCCTCTCCCCCTCATGCCCCATTTCTCTATCTTCTTTCCCCCCTCATCCTCCAGTTTCCTTCTCCCCATCTCACCTGTCTCTCACCCCCCCCTCTCCCTCCTGGTAATGAGCCTGGGAGGGAGCTCTGGGTGCCAGCCTGTCCTACATTTGTGGCAAGTGCTCCGGCCGGCCGGCCAGGGCAGAGGCAATGCTGGGTGCGGAGGGCAGGGCAAGGGGGCAGTAAGGAAGGGGGAAGAGACAGAGGTCATGCTCCCCCTCTCTTGTCCAACCACTGCGACAATTTACGGGTTTCATTGGGCAAGGACATCTCCCACCGGGCAAAGACCGGGAGGGGGGGGAGGGGGCAGAAATTCCTTCTGACCAGAGGGCCCCCTCCCCCCCACCAATACACGGCTCTCTGGGGGGAGGGCAACCTAGAGGAGCAGATTTTGGAGACGTGGTCAGGTCATTCACCGCCCCCCCCCCCCTAAAAATACCTTGGCCCTGACAGATTTCCTCCTCCCGTGGGGTCCCCAGGTCAGGACATTCCCTGAGCCCAACTTCCTTCTGTCGAAGGAGCCCAAGATTGTGAGAACTGCTCCCTGAGAATAATTATTCCCTCCCTCCATGGGAACCGTATGCTTTCCGCATTAAAGGTGTAAAAACCGGTTGGTAATAATGTAATTTTCCCCTGATTACTGTACTCAAAGGGCTAAAATTAGCTGTGAAATTCAAGTCCTTTAATCTCTACTGTGAGAATCCATTTCTAAAAAGGAGTCATTTTTAGTATTTTTAATTACAAAAAAAAGAATGCTTTCTTTGTTCTCTTTGGCAAAATGAGGAGAGCGCAGGGCTGGAAATACCAGAGGAGACTTCTGAGACATGCAGAGAGCGCAGGGGCTGGAAATACCTGGAGAGACTCCTGAGACATGCAGAGAGCGCAGGGGCTGAAAATACCTGGAGAGACTCCTGAGAAATGCAGAGAGCGCAGGGGCTGAAAATACCTGGAGAGACTCCTGAGATATGCAGAGAGCGCAGGGACTGAAAATACCAAGAGAGACTCCTGAGAAATGCAGAGAGAGCGCAGGGGCTGAAAATACCAGAGGAGACTCCTGAGAAATGCAGAGAGCGCAGGGACTGGAAATACCAGAGGAGACTCCTGAGAAATGCAGAGAGCGCAGGGACTGGAAATACCAGAGGAGACTCCTGAGAAATGCAGAGAGCGCAGGGGCTGGAAATACCAGAGGAGACTCCTGAGAAATGCAGAGAGCGCAGGGGCTGAAAATACCAGAGGAGACTCCTGAGAAATGCAGAGAGCGCAGGGGCTGGAAATACCAGAGGAGACTCCTGAGAAATGCAGAGAGCGCAGGGGCTGGAAATACCAGAGGAGACTCCTGAGAAATGCAGAGAGCGCAGGGGCTGAAAATACCAGAGGAGACTCCTGAGAAATGCAGAGAGCGCGAGGGCTGGAAATACCAGAGGAGACTCCTGAGAAATGCAGAGAGCGCCGGGGCTGGAAATAACAGAGGAGACTCCTGAGAAATGCAGAGAGCGCGGGGGCTGGAAATACCAGAGGAGACTCCTGAGAAATGCAGAGAGCGCGGGGGCTGAAAATACCAGAGGAGACTCCTGAGAAATGCAGAGAGCGCAGGGGCTGGAAATACCAGAGGAGACTCTTGAGAAATGCAGAGAGAGCGCAGGGGCTGAAAATACCAGAGGAGACTGGCAAAATGCAGAGAGTGCGGGGGCTGAAAATACCAGAGGAGACTCCAGCAAAATACAGAGAGCACAGGGACAGAAAGCACCTGAGGAGTCTCTGCAGTTTAATTATATACCTGTGAGTTGTATGTGGGGCAGGATGGGATACTGCACGTTGTCTCTGCTTGAGGGGGATGTTCTGTACCTGTCTCTGGGTGAGGCCTTCCCGCTATTCCTCTCCCTTACCGTGCGCTGACCCCTCCCCGCCTTCCTGTAGGAGGAGCCCCCTTTTTCCACGTCAGGAAAGGGCTGTGCCCTGCTGACTCTGGGTGTGGGCGCTGGGCTCAGAAGAGTGGCCGAAACTCAAACTCATGCAGCTACAGCCAGTGAGGATAGGAGAAGTTATTTCTCTCTCTCCCCCTGCGTCCTTCCCAGAGGAAAAGAAATTCACCGCTGACTCACTGAGGCAGCCTCCTCGCTTTCTGCGCGATCAGCAGATTCCAGCGCATGTGAGGAGGAGGTTGGGGGGGGGGGGGTAAACTATTTCTCGTGTGTGTGTGTGGGTCTGGTAAAAAAGTAAGCAGTGCACTTCAGATGCAAAGCTGATTAAATCTTCCCACTCTCTTAAAGAGGCAGTGGCCAGCTCTGCGGGTTTTCCCAAACTGCTGGTAGCCCTGGTGAGCAGCGCTCGGGAGAGGCGCCTCGGTGATGGTGGTGGTGGTGGTGGGGGGGGGGGGGTTGGTTTCTCTGTTGCAGGCTGGCGTCGAAATTCCGGTCTGGGGAGGGTTTGGTGCCTCTTCATTGAGTGGCTTCGGCTCTTTGCGCCGGCCAGCCCGGAGCTTGTTCCTGCCACCCTGCGGCCTCCGCGGCCTTCTTGCCTTGCCCACTTTCCCAGTATGGCCCTGTTCGGCCTTCCTTGTCCTGTCCTGTCCTGCCTCAGCCTCTCTCTCTCTGCTCCTTGCGGCTCCCCCAGTGTTCCTGCTCTCCCTGTGGGCCTGATCAGTGGCTCTCCTAGTGCCTGCCTCGCACCCCCCCCCCCCCCCGTTACTGTTTTCCCCCTGGGTTTTCCCCCCTGTTCCAGCCCTGCCTCTCCATGCTCCTGCCCTGCCCTGCCTGCCGTGCACTCTTCGCAGAGAAATCTTGCCGGCTCAACCCAAGGGGGAGGTGGATGGCCAGGCAGAAGACCCTACACCCTGCGCCTCTCCTGCTGGGGGAACACCCAAATCCAGCCTGCCAGACCACCGTGGCTGCTCTCTAAATTCTGCTCCTCTTTTCTCCTTGTGGTCTAAGGGTTTGGAGGAGGAGATTACGGTGCAGGCCAGAGGCTTCGAGGCCACAGAAGCTAAGCTTCGCCTCCCTGTTTCAGCTGTTTGAAGACACAACCCCCCCGATGAGATGGGGCTCCCGGGGCTGACCTGTCTCGGGGCGGAGGCCCCGGAGGGGGCGGGCAGAGCGCGCATGGCGCGGGCCCTCCCTATGACTGAGGGAGGGCCCTCCCTATGACTGAGGGAGGGCCCTTAAGCTGGAAATGTCGGCGTGGTCTAAAAAAAAAACAAAACGTAATTCCCGATGGGGGGCGCGTTTGGGGTGACTGGGGAGGCAAGGTCTACGA
>NW_021821420.1:4586-21082 GCF_901001135.1 Rhinatrema bivittatum | reverse complement strand
ATTGCACTACTTACAGATTCCAGGGGTCTCTTGCATTTTGTTTTTTTGCAGGGTTTTCTGGTTGGCACCACAGCAGTGCACGGAAATATAACTCACGTATTGCAAGTGATATTTTTTTTACCTCAGAAGACTGTGTTTTGAATGCCATTTGTGGTGTAAAATCTGTTGTTATGAATGCATCATTTTTTAATTGTGTGCGATGGGGGGGGGCTGTAAGGTTTTCCCAGGGCCTCTGATACCCTCGGCGCCGGCCATGGGCATCGGGGTGCAAACGCTGAGCAGCGTCTCCCATCGCCTGGCGTCATGCGTTTATGTAATGGGCGAGGGCGCAGATTTTCACTTGCTCCCTAGGCGCCAAATTACCCAAGCTACAGTTAATAGGAGGTGGGAGGGATGTCTCTTATGGTGTGTATAATAGAAGTTAATGGGCGCTGGGAGGGATGTCTCTTATGTTGTGTATAATAGAAGTTAATGGGTGCTGGGAGGGATGTCTCTTATGGTGTGTATAATAGAAGTTAATGGGTTCTGGGAGGGATGTCTCTTATGATGTGTATAATAGAAGTTAATGGGCGCCGGGAGGGAGGGATGTCTCTTATGGTGTATAATAGAAGTTAATGGGAGCCGGGAGGGATGTCTCTTATGGTGTGTATAATAGAAGTTAATGGGTGCCGGGAGGGATGTCTCTTATGTTGTGTATAATAGAAGTTAATGGGTGCCAGGAGGGATGTCTCTTATGGTGTGTATTAGACGTTAATGGGTGCCGGCAGGGATGTCTCTTATAGTGTGTATAATAGAAGTTAATGGGCGCCGGGAGGGAGGGATGTCTCTTATGGTGTATAATAGAAGTTAATGGGAGCCGGGAGGGATGTCTCTTATGGTGTGTATAATAGAAGTTAATGGGTGCCGGGAGGGATGTCTCTTATGTTGTGTATAATAGAAGTTAATGGGTGCCAGGAGGGATGTCTCTTATGGTGTGTATTAGACGTTAATGGGTGCCGGCAGGGATGTCTCTTATAGTGTGTATAATAGAAGTTAATGGGTGCCAGGAGGGATGTCTCTTATGGTGTGTATAATAGAAGTTAATGGGTGCCGGCAGGGATGTCTCTTATAGTGTGTATAATAGAAGTTAATGGGTGCCAGGAGGGATGTCTCTTATGGTGTGTATAATAGAAGTTAATGGGCGCCGGGAGGGATGTCTCTTATGGTGTATAATAGAAGTTTTATTTATTTATTTATTTATTTAATATATATTTCTATACCGGACTTCACGAATAGAAATTCACATCAGGCCGGTTTACATGGAACTTGGGGGAAAAACAAGTGTAACCAAGAACAAGAAGGCTGAATCAAGCAAAGTTACATAAAACAGGGGCATTGAACTTGGGGGCTAGAGTAGCCAGGAAGAAAGGTAGGGCGGAAATAAGCAACAAATAAATAATAAATAACTGGTTATGAGATTGGTAATGGGTTATGATGTGGTAATGTCTCTTATGATGTGTATTAGAAGTTAATGGGCGCCGGGAGGGAGGGATGTCTCTTATGGTGTATAATAGAAGTTAATGGGTGCCAGGAGGGATGTCTCTTATGGTGTGTATAATAGAAGTTAATGGGTGCCGGCAGGGATGTCTCTTATGATGTGTATTAGAAGTTAATGGGCGCCGGGAGGGAGGGATGTCTCTTATGGTGTGTATTAGAAGTTAATGGGCGCCGGGAGGGATGTCTCTTATGGTGTGTATAATAGAAGTTAATGGGTGCCGGGAGGATGTCTCTTATGTTGTGTATAATAGATGTTAATGGGTGCCGGGAGGGATGTCTCTTATGATGTGTATTAGAAGTTAATGGGCGCCGGGAGGGAGGGATGTCTCTTATGGTATATAATAGAAGTTAATGGGTGCCGGCAGGGATGTCTCTTATGGTGTATAATAGAAGTTAATGGGTGCCGGGAGGATGTCTCTTATGTTGTGTATAATAGAAGTTAATGGGTGCCGGCAGGGATGTCTCTTATGGTGTGTATAATAGAAGTTAATGGGTGCCGGCAGGGATGTCTCTTATGGTGTGTATAATAGAAGTTAATGGGTGCCGGCAGGGATGTCTCTTATGGTGTGTATAATAGAAGTTAATGGGTGCCGGCAGGGATGTCTCTTATGGTGTGTATTAGAAGTTAATGGGCGCCGGGAGGGATGTCTCTTCCAGTGCTGTCCCCTGCAGCCCTGGCCTGCACCAGCAGGAGATGTCTAAGGTGTCTTAGGTACTGCAGATTTTCTCAGGGACCTCTGCCCATTGGCCTTTGCATGTGTCTTGCACGGTTCCTGACCTGTTCGTTCTGACATTATATATATATATATATATATATATATATATATATATATACATCAAGGATCATGTCTGGGACAATCCCCCCCACCCCTCCCATTAGATAACCTTTGCTGCCGTGCAGCAGGATCCCTTGGTTGCACGTGAGGTCCACCCGCGCGAGAGTTGCCCGCGACTTTCCCTGCCGCGTGACGCGGTGATTCTCCCCAGGGCTGAGAAGGGAGGCTCGGCCTCTGCCTGCCGCCGCACCGACCTGCCGAGACGAAAGACCTTCAGGCCACGTGTCGGCGACCCGTGCCCGCGTGGGGGACACGGCGGCAGGGAGCTTACGCGCCACGGGGGAGGCAGAGGAGGGATGCGGACGTCGCGCGCCTGCACGCTCCTACACGTAGGCGCGTGAAGATAGACGCACACCTGCAAACGCACAAAGATACACACGCACTAGGGATGTGCATTCGTTTCACCTGTTTCATACGTTTCCTATACAAGCATGGAATGTGAAACAGGTGAAACGAATGCGCATCTAGTTGACTTGTAATAGGTTGACCTTGGCATTTAGGCGGATAACATGTGAGGGGCTTCGGATAAGACGGAGGCGGGACGTCCGCCCCTCTCGCCCACGCCCTCCGGTCGCTGGAGACCTCGCTGCTGGATTCTAGCTCGGGACCACCCTGCCCCTCCCTTCCTGGCACCCCCCCCCCCCCCCCCCCCCGGACATCTCCCAGGTACTGCAGATCTGTCTGGGGTGTCCAGTTATACTGACCTGGAAATCCCTCCCCCTCCACCCCTATCGCTCCCCCCCCCCCCCACTCTCCTTTCTCCCACCTCCTCCCATCCTTTCACCTGCTCTCTTTCCCCTTCCCCCCCCCCCAAAAAAAAACAATGGCCATGGTTTTTTTTAACCCTCTGCACAGGAATAAGAGGAAAAAAGCTTTGTTTTCCTGTTGGATGTGGTGCATGTGATTTTTTTTTTTTTTTTCTGGGCAGCCTGACGCTTGCGTGCTTCGCCTTTCCGGGTGCGAGCTGAACGCCACTTTACAGTTTCCAGGTACAGTAGGGTAGCCAGGTCCCTGCCCCAGAGGGCTTACAATGGTAAAGAGGGGGGGGGGGCTGCCTGAGGCGACAGAGCGGGCAGTGACCCTTCAGGACCTGCCAACGTGGGCCCTACTCCCACCCCAGTTCTGTTCCATAAGCATGGGGCCACCCCCGCCGACAATTCAGAAACCGTAGGGCCGCTCCCCCCCCCTCCATCCTCCAACCCGAATCGCATCAAACTGAAAGGAAGCAGGCTTAATGAGGTTGAACAAGCCCAGGGAGGATGTTGAGTGGTTGCGATGGAAACCAAAACTCTCATATCTATATCTATATAATATATGCGTGCGTGTGTGCGCATTTTACCCCTTTTTGTTCCCCCTAAAGTTGTGAATGCTCGGTGCCCGGGATCATACAAGTCCCGGGGCTGAGGCAGGCACTACCACCCTGGGTCTCGCATGGAGGCCCTGACGCCCGGGTTCGGGGGGGGTCGCCGTCAACGATTCTTTGCCCGGGGGGGACGCGGGAGACGGAGGGGGCTGCGGTATTAGATGGGGACCCCTCCCCCTCCCCAGCCGTGCGGCACAGGGTATGAGGGCCCCCCCCCCCCCCCCGTCCTCGCAATCTATTTTCGGTAGGGGTTCTCGCTCTCTGCGCCTTACAAGGGACCCCCCCCCCACGAGCCCTTCTGCACCCTGCTCTCCCCCAGCCTAGAGGTATCCCGGCCCCCTCCTTTCAACCTCGCCGGGTCTCCCCTGTGGAGGAAGAAGAGAAAATGTTTTTTTTATTTTTTTAAATTTAAATTTAAATTTTTTTTGCCTGTGAAGGAATCGCGAGTCTGCATCGTTGCCCCCTCCCCCCCTCCCCCCCCCCCCCCCACCACTCCTCTCGGCCACAGTCTCCCTCTGTCCCTCCCTTCTCATCCTCCCCAGTGCCCCTTCCCTTCTTCCATTCCCCCTCCTGATTCTCCCTCTCACTGTCTCTCCTCCCTCCCTGACATGTTTCTCTCCTCGCACCCCTGATGGCGGGTCCCCCCTCCTCTGAGGCTGCGAGGGGAGGGGGGGCCATGCATATATATATATATATATATATCTCGAGGGGGGTGGGGGGTGGGAGGGATATTTAATAAGCTTCTCAAAGGCTGTGTTGGCGCAGCAGGGAATGCCATTAACCTGTGCTTACCTCCTAATCAGGATCTCGGATCGTTAATAATTCCTGCTAAGAAGCCATCAAACACGCTTGCCTTTGATTTGACTTGGTTTTTAGAAAAAAAAAAAAAATCTTTTTTTTTTTTTTAATGATTTTTGTTGATGGTAAGCGACGGAGCCCGAGACGGTCACGCGTACAGCTCCATCCTCGGCCGGGGGGGGGGGAGGCTTAGCATGGTGCCATGGTCTGGGGGGGGGGGGGGGAGTGTCGAGCCTGAGAAAATGTGGCCCCCCCCTGCCAAAAAAATCCTACCTCACACCATGTCACAGCAAGGTGCCCCCCCCAGGCTGGGGGACAATGCTAACCTGGTCTGGAGGGTCACCGACTGGTCAGGTTTCCAGGATATCCCTAATGAATGTGAAGCAGACATTTGCGTACAATGGAGGCAGTGTGCATGCAGATCTATCCTGCGGCACATTTGTTAGGGGTATCCCGGAAACCCGACCGGCCAGCGGCCCTCCAGGACTGGAATTAGTGCCCCACCCCTGCTCTCCTACTCTGGTCCGTGGGAATCCCACCGCTGCCACCATCCAGCACTGGCCGCCTGACCTCGAGAAGGTCTCTGCCTCCGCTCCCTCCTTCCCCGGGCACGCCGCCGGCACTGTAAGCTCTTTGGGGAAGGGGGGGGGAGGCCAGCTCGGATCCCTCAAGAGCCACAGATGGGCCTGCTTTTCAGGATAATCCACCATGAATATGCATGAGGTAGATCTGCAGTGCACTGCCTCCCTGGTACATCCTGAAAACCGGGCCCGGTTTCGTGGCTCTCGAGGGCCAGACTTGGCCACCCTTAAACTCTATACGAATGATCTTTGCCGACGCTGCAAGTCGGTACTTCCCCGGCCTGTTCCAGGAGCTTCCCCTGCCCTGTCGGGTTTTCGGGCCCACCCGCCCTGAATATACGTGAAATAGATTTGCCTGCGCCGGCAGCCCCCTGGCTACGCCAATTATTCTCTTGCGTATGCATGACCAAGCCTTTCCCCCACCAGCCCGCTCCCGGAAAAGGCAGCGGGTGGTGTTAGAGCTCGATAAATAGGGAAACGGAGAGGGAGAAAAAGACCAGAGGAGAGGAAAACTCATAAAATTACGTTTTTATTTATTTATTTATGTTTTATTAAATTACTCCCTCCGGCTTTTCTGAACATTGCTCAAGGCGGCTTGCGGCATGGCTAGGAGTCCAGGCACCCACTGTACCCCCTTCACCCCCCACCGAAGAACAGAAGAGGAAGGGGTGTGGGGGAGGGGGGGCACATTCAGATACGTAGCAGGTGTGGGTGAGATTCAAGGGGGAGGCAAACAGTCTCTCTCTCCCCCCCCCCACCCCACAGTCAGTTTAGGGTGGGGGGTGCTGTAGCTGAATAGATAAAATGCCTGACTTCCTGCCCCAGTGCAGTTTACTGGGGGGGGAGGGAGTGGGGGGTGAGATTCAGGCGCTCTCTCTTTATTTTCTACAGCGCTACTCGCCGTTCGTGGCTCTAGGGCTCCAGGTTCAAATTGAGACCCTCTGCTCCAAGGACAGTTAAAAGCAGAAGGTCCCCTGGGGCGATACTGCGCTTATGTGACGAAGCCGCCTGACAGGCAGGGATCAAAGCAGATGGAATATTTGTTTTTTGTCTTTCTGTCCTGGTGATTTTTTTTTTTTAATCTCACATCCCCTGGTCTCTCGCCCACTGGCTTGTCTCGCTCATCCTCCCTGTCACATTCCCACCTCCTCTCCACCCTCCCCTAACAGCCCCATCCTACTGGCAGCATGGCTGACCCTCTCTGCCTGATGAGGGAGATGTTGGGGAGGTCAAGACCTCCTGTCCTGGCAGCGTGTCTCGGCTCCGTGTGTGTGTGTGTGTGTGTTATGTATAGAAGGGCTGCGCATTCCCATTGCACATCTGCAATGAGACAGGAGCATGGATTCCATAGGAGGACTGAGTGCTCCCATCACACGTCTACTATGAAATGGCAGCAGAGACTCTGCAGGAGGATCGAGTGTTCCCATCGCATGCCTCCTAGGAGACGGCAGCTGGGACTCTGCAGGAGGACCGAGTGTTGCCATTGAATGCCTCCTAGGAGACGGCGGCAGGGACTCTGCGGGAGGACCGAGTGCTCCCATCGCACGCCTCCTAGGAGACGGCAGCAGGGACTCTGCAGGAGGACCGAGTGTTGCCATCGCATGCCTCCTAGGAGACGGCGGCAGGGACTCTGCGGGAGGACCGAGTGCTCCCATCGCACGCCTCCTAGGAGACGGCGGCAGGGACTCTGCGGGAGGATCGAGTGTTCCCATCACATGCCTCCTAGGAGACGGTGGCGGGGACTCTGCAGGAGGACCGAGTGTTCCCATCGCATGCCTCCTAGGAGACGGCGGCAGGGACTCTGTGGGAGGATCGAGTGTTCCCATCACATGCCTCCTAGGAGACGGTGGCGGGGACTCTGCAGGAGGACCGAGTGTTCCCATCGCATGCCTCCTAGGAGACGGCGGCAGGGACTCTGCGGGAGGACCGAGTGTTCCCATCACATGCCTCCTAGGAGACGGCGGCAGGGACTCTGCGGGAGGACCGAGTGTTCCCATCACATGCCTCCTAGGAGACGGCAGCAGGGACTCTGCGGGAGGATCGAGTGTTCCCATCGCATGCCTCCTAGGAGACGGCAGCAGGGACTCTGCGGGAGGATCGAGTGTTCCCACCGCATGCCTCCTAGGAGACGGCGGCAGGGACTCTGCGGGAGGACCGAGTGTTCCCATCGCACGCCTCCTAGGAAACGGCAGCAGGGACTCTGCGGGAGGATCGAGTGTTCCCATCACATGCCTCCTAGGAGTCGGCGGCAGGGACTCTGCGGGAGGACCGAGTGTTCCCATCACATGCCTCCTAGGAAACGGCAGCAGGGACTCTGCGGGAGGACCGAGTGTTCCCATCACATGCCTCCTAGGAGACGGCAGCAGGGACTCTGCGGGAGGATCGAATGTTCCCATCGCACGCCTCCTAGGAAACGGCGGCAGGGACTCTGCGGGAGGATCGAGTGCTCCCATCGCACGCCTCCTAGGAAACGGCGGCAGGGACTCTGCGGGAGGATCAAGTGTTCTTTGACAGTGGGGGAGCTTTTTTTGGGTTGAAATGTGGGTGCAATCATTTTACCAGCGTGCCTCTGGTGAGCGAGTAGCGCGGCAGTACAAAATGCTAAATTAAAGTTAGTTGGAAACTGACAATTATTTCCCTCTGCTCTGGCTTTATTACGGCTTTAATGGGGTCTAATTGATGCCTTAACGAGCACATTCGTTTCCAGCTAATGCAGCATTATTAATATCAGGGAAATCGGTGTTTACACAATTAGAGTCGGAGCGAGTCGTTACCTGGGGGGGGGGGGGCAGGGGTATCTGGGGGGGGGGGGTGTCACAAGCCAACTCCTGGCTGAGCCGGTCCATGTCTTAATCCTCCAACCACCACCTCCCATTGTATACTGGGACTTGTAGTCCCCCGTTTTGCCTAGAGATATTGGGAAAACTACAGGTCCCAGCATGCACTGGGGGAAGGGACTGGTTCGGCCCGTTCTGGAGGATCCGGGGCCGCCTGACGGCTTTTCTTACTGGAGCAGGTGGTGGTTGGGGCATTAAGACGGCAATGCCAGAAGGACCCCCTAAGACATTTTATTTTCCTATTTATTTATAAAATCTGCTAATCGCTTTCCGGTTTTTATAATAAAATCTTTCAAAGCGATACGTACATAACCTTACAAGACTGCTCCTCCTCCTCCTCCCAGAGAGGCTGCAGAGCGATGCACGACAACCATCGGTAACGAGAGCGGATTTTACCATTAACAATCCAAAATCAACATGAAGTCAAGTTAAGAAAAAAAAAACAAAAGCATTAAAACAAGAAAAAAATAAAACAAAACACCCATTTCACGTCAGTCTCCTCCACAACTTCGGAGGCCGAGGGCGGTCGCAGATATGGGGGCCCCCAGCCCGTGGAGGGAGAACACCCGCCTGCCCCCCTCCCCCCCCATCCCTTCTGCGCGCACCGAACGCTGACTCCCCCCCCCCCCCCCTCGGCCGCTGCGAGATGGCACAGACCCTAGGGCCTCGCCTGTTCTGCGTTCAGTTCCCCCTCCCCGTCTGAAGAAATATCCAAAACACAACCTGGAAATGCTAATTTTTATAGATTTCTATTAACTTTTTTTTTTTTTTTAATTTCTCGAGCAGAGCAATATTCCTTTTCCAGGAAGGCTGGTGAGGGGGGGGGGGGGGGGGAGAGAATGCACGCCAGGCCCAGAGACCAGAGAGGGATGGAGAGTGAGAGAGGGAGAGAGAGGAGTCGCACGATTGGGTTTGAATTGGTTCCGCCGCCCGGGCCCTCGTGATGGTGTGAGAAATTGATTGCGTGATGGTGCTGGGATCCGTCCTCGGCGCCGCCATGTTGATCCGGTCCTGTCACGCCGCCTTATTTCCCTGGTTACAGCTCTGTGCGTGTACCGGGACCCAACCGGATCAGCCGATACCTAACCACTATCGCTACAGCTCCTGCAGTCCCAGCCTCTTCCAGCAGGAGGCACCATAGGGAATGGGACACAGGATATGGAGGGAGCTCGCAGCTCCTGCAGTCCCAGCCTCTCCCAGCAGGAGGCGCCGTAGGGAATGGGACAGGATATGGAGGGAGCTCGCAGCTCCTACAGTCCCAGCCTCTCCCAGCAGGAGGCGCCGTAGGGAATGGGACAGGACATGGAGGGAGCTCACAGCTCCTGCAGTCCCAGCCTCTCCCAGCAGGAGGCGCCGTAGGGAATGAGACAGGATATGGAGGGAGCTCGCAGCTCCTGCAGTCCCAGCCTCTCCCAGCAGGAGGCGCTGTAGGGAATGAGACAGGATATGGAGAGAGCTCGCAGCTCCTGCAGTCCCAGCCTCTCCCAGCAGGAGGCGCCGTAGGGAATGGGACAGGACATGGAGGGAGCTCGCAGCTCCCGCAGTCCCAGCCTCTCCCAGCAGGAGGCGCCGTAGGGAATGAGACAGGACATGGAGGGAGCTAGGGAATGGGGGGAGAGCCTGGTTGGGGTGTGGGGGTATCTGACCTCTTTCCTTACCCATTTGATTATTTCAGTGCCCCCTCCCCCCCTTTCTATACTGAAAGATGCTTCCCTTCCTCTCTATCTTCTCCGCCCCCCCTCCCCTCCCCCGGTACTCCCATGCACAACCAATGGGTGGCAGGGACCCTGCTCCGGCTGCTGCAGGGTTATCGCCACCAGCGGGCGCTGGCGAGGTGGCTCCGGGCCCCGGCAGGCTCAGATTAATGACTCTGGTGGGGGTAGAGCCGCTTCCTTATCGCATCCATTAATTCTCACCAGTTTTATTGCTCCTTTAACTCTCCCGTCAGCTGCTTCTTCCTTATTAACAATTTCCAGGGTCGTGACCGCGATGATAAAAAAAAAGCCGAACTACACGACGATTAGCTCCCACGTCCGTCCCCGTCCCCCCCCCCCCCCCCGCGCCACCTGCATTGCCCATAAATTAGCCGGCGTGATTAAGGAGGTGGCACCCAGGCTGGACCTGCCGCGCCCGCAGGGCTGTAAATCCAGTGGCCTGCTTTAGCAACCGGGACGTGGGTCACCGGGACTGAGCGATGTTTCACTTCCCCTTGTAACCTTGGGCCCTTCAGATATTTTTTGTTTTAAAGATCTTGGTAGGGGCTCCTGCAAGCCCTGGCCGACCTGAAGAGCTGCAGCACCGGGTGGGGAATGGAACTCGTTCTCCTAGTCCACTGCACATGTGGACATAGATGGACAGATGTATTAAATAGGTCACGGGTCCAGCAGGTGAGCAGAGAGGGTGTTTTGTAGGTGTGAGTCACGGGCACAAAACGTGCACAGGTGTCCAGCGGGTGAGCAGAGAGGGTGTTTTGTAGGTGTGAGTCACGGGCACAAAACGTGCACAGGTATCCAGCGGGTGAGCAGAGAGGGTGTTTTGTAGGTGTGAGTCACGGGCACAAAACGTGCACAGGTGTCCAGCGGGTGAGCAGAGAGGGTGTTTTGTAGGTGTGAGTCACGGGCACAAAACGTGCACAGGTGTCCGGCGGGTGAGCAGAGAGGGTGTTTTGTAGGTGTGAGTCACGGGCACAAAACGTGCACAGGTGTCCAGCGGGTGAGCAGAGAGGGTGTTTTGTAGGTGTGAGTCACGGGCACAAAACGTGCACAGGTGTCCAGCGGGTGAGCAGAGAGGGTGTTTTGTAGGTGTGAGTCACGGGCACAAAACGTGCACAGGTGTCCAGCGGGTGAGCAGAGAGGGTATTTTGTAGGTGTGAGTCACGGGCACAAAACGTGCACAGGTATCCAGCAGGTGAGCGAGAGGGTGTTTTGTAGGTGTGAGTCACGGGCACAAAACGTGCACAGGTATCCAGCAGGTGAGCAGAGAGGGTGTTTTGTAGGTGTGAGTCACGGGCACAAAACGTGCACAGGTATCCAGCAGGTGAGCAGAGAGGGTGTTTTGTAGGTGTGAGTCACGGGCACAAAACGTGCACAGGTATCCAGCAGGTGAGCAGAGAGGGTGTTTTGTAGATGTGAGTCACGGGCACAAAACGTGCACAGGTATCCAGCAGGTGAGCAGAGAGGGTGTTTTGTAGATGTGAGTCACGGGCACAAAACGTGCACAGGTATCCAGCAGGTGAGCAGAGAGGGTGTTTTGTAGGTGTGAGTCACGGGCACAAAACGTGCACAGGTGTCCAGCGGGTGACCAGAGAGGGTGTTTTGTAGGTGTGAGTCACGGGCACAAAACGTGCACAGGTATCCAGCGGGTGAGCAGAGAGGGTGTTTTGTAGGTGTGAGTCACGGGCACAAAACGTGCACAGGTATCCAGCGGGTGAGCAGAGAGGGTGTTTTGTAGATGTGAGTCACGGGCACAAAACGTGCACAGGTATCCAGCGGGTGAGCAGAGAGGGTGTTTTGTAGGTGTGAGTCACGGGCACAAAACGTGCACAGGTGTCCAGCGGGTGAGCAGAGAGGGTGTTTTGTAGGTGTGAGTCACGGGCACAAAACGTGCACAGGTGTCCAGCGGGTGAGCAGAGAGGGTGTTTTGTAGGTGTGAGTCACGGGCACAAAACGTGCACAGGTGTCCAGCGGGTGAGCAGAGAGGGTGTTTTGTAGGTGTGAGTCACGGGCACAAAACGTGCACAGGTATCCAGCGGGTGAGCAGAGAGGGTGTTTTGTAGGTGTGAGTCACGGGCACAAAACGTGCACAGGTATCCAGCGGGTGAGCAGAGAGGGTGTTTTGTAGGTGTGAGTCACGGGCACAAAACGTGCACAGGTATCCAGCGGGTGAGCAGAGAGGGTGTTTTGTAGGTGTGAGTCACGGGCACAAAACGTGCACAGGTATCCAGCGGGTGAGCAGAGAGGGTGTTTTGTAGGTGTGAGTCACGGGCACAAAACGTGCACAGGTATCCAGCGGGTGAGCAGAGAGGGTGTTTTGTAGGTGTGAGTCACGGGCACAAAACGTGCACAGGTGTCCAGCGGGTGACCAGAGAGGGTGTTTTGTAGGTGTGAGTCACGGGCACAAAACGTGCACAGGTATCCAGCGGGTGAGCAGAGAGGGTGTTTTGTAGGTGTGAGTCACGGGCACAAAACGTGCACAGGTGTCCAGCGGGTGAGCAGAGAGGGTGTTTTGTAGGTGTGAGTCACGGGCACAAAACGTGCACAGGTACCCAGCGGGTGAGCAGAGAGGGTGTTTTGTAGGTGTGAGTCACGGGCACAAAACGTGCACAGGTATCCAGCGGGTGAGCAGAGAGGGTGTTTTGTAGGTGTGAGTCACGGGCACAAAACGTGCACAGGTATCCGGCGGGTGAGAAGAGAGGGTGTTTTGTAGGTGTGAGTCACGGGCACAAAACGTGCACAGGTATCCGGCGGGTGAGAAGAGAGGGTGTTTTGTAGGTGTGAGTCACGGGCACAAAAGGTGCACAGGTATCCAGCAGGTGAGCAGAGAGGGTGTTTTGTAGGTGTGGTCACGAGCACAAAATGTGCACAGGTATCCAGCAGGTGAGCAGAGAGGGCGTTTTGTAGGTGTGAGTCACGGGCACAAAACGTGCACAGGTATCCAGCAGGTGAGCAGACAGCTGTGTGTGGGCACAGGTCGCAGACAGAATAGGTGCTGGCTGGCAAGGGTGCTCAGGTAAGCAGGTCACAGGTGCGATAGCAGAGTGGGTGCAGCACTTGGCCCCCAACAGACGGGTAGAGTCAGCAGCCGGGATGCGGGTGCGATACATGAGCAGACGGGCGTGTGAGCGGAGGTCTCGGCTACTACGACAGGTGTGCGGACGAAGGCTGTGGGGGACGACAGGTGAGCAGAGAAGATGACCCCCAAGCAGTGGTCAGAGGGATAAGCCTGTCCAGGGTGAAATCGGAGTCATTCACTGGATAAAAGTTAAACTTTACCTCCTGCAAAAACCTCCATTCCGAGCCTCAACTCCCCCCCCCCCCCCCCCCAGCCTCCCAATACCAGAGTCTGACTTTAAATATCCACCCCCCCCCTCCAACACCACCACAGAATGGGAAATTAACAATCTGGGGGGCGGCCGCAGCCCCTGGGGCAGAAAGGCACTTGCCTGCCCCCTCCTATGGGCTGTCAGGCACTCACCGGATGATGGATTAGATGGACAAAAATTTAATTCCAGGAGGGGGGGGGGAGAGTAGTCAGAGGAAAGCTTTCGCCCCCCCCCCCCCCACCTCCCACTGCTGCTACTCTCCAGTGGCAAGAAATTACATTCCAGGATCTGAGAGAGAGAGAGATCGGAGGGAGGCGAGACACAGACACAAAAGAGACCTTGAAAACATGAACGGCAAGAAAGGAGGAGAGAGGAACTGCACTAGAATAAAACAGGACCATCCCTTCCTCCAGCCATCACTGTGCCGGCCTGTCCTGCCAGCCCAGGTATCCCTGCTCCCATCCCCTGATCCCTCCAGTCCTAGAGGTGACAGGCTCTGTATCCCTGCTCCCATCCCCTGATCCCTCCAGTCCTAGAGGTGACGGGCTCTGTATCCCTGCTCCCATCCCCTGATCCCTCGAGTCCTAGAGGTGACAGGCTCTGTATCCCTGCTCCCGTCCCCTGATCCCTCCAGTCCTAGAGGCGACAGGCTCTGTATCCCTGCTCCCATCCCCTGAGCCCTCCAGTCCTAGAGGCGACAGGCTCTGTATCCCTGCTCCCATCCCCTGAGCCCTCCAGTCCTAGAGGTGACAGGCTCTGTATCCCTGCACCCATCCCCTGATCCCTCCAGTCCTAGAGGTGACAGGCTCTGTATCCCTGCACCCATCTCCTGATCCCTCCAGTCCTAGAGGTGACAGGCTCTGTATCCCTGCTCCCGTCCCCTGATCCCTCCAGTCCTAGAGGCGACAGGCTCCTTATCCCTGCACCCATCCCCTGATCCCTCCAGTCCTAGAGGCGACAGGCTCCGTATCCCTGCTCCCATCCCCTGATCCCTCCAGTCCTAGAGGTGACAGGCTCTGTATCCCTGCTCCCATCCCCTGATCCCTCCAGTCCTAGAGGCGACAGGCTCTGTATCCCTGCACCCAACCCCTGATCCCTCCAGTCCTAGAGGCGACAGGCTCTGTATCCCTGCTCCCATCCCCTGATCCCTCCAGTCCTAGAGGTGACAGGCTCTGTATCCCTGCTCCCGTACCCTGATCCCTCCAGTCCTAGAGGTGACAGGCTCTGTATCCCTGCTCCCGTCCCCTGATCCCTCCAGTCCTAGAAGTGACAGGCTCTGTATCCCTGCTCCCGTCCCCTGATCCCTCCAGTCCTAGAGGTGACGGGCTCTGTATCCCTGCTCCCGTCCCCTGATCCCTCCAGTCCTAGAAGTGACAGGCTCTGTATCCCTGCTCCCATCCCCTGATCCCTCCAGTCCTAGAGGTGACAGGCTCTGTATCCCTGCTCCCGTCCCCTGATCCCTCCAGTCCTAGAGGTGACAGGCTCTGTATCCCTGCTCCCGTCCCCTGATCCCTCCAGTCCTAGAAGTGACAGGCTCTGTATCCCTGCTCCCGTCCCCTGATCCCTCCAGTCCTAGAGGTGACAGGCTCTGTATCCCTGCTCCCGTCCCCTGATCCCTCCAGTCCTAGAGGTGACAGGCTCTGTATCCCTGCTCCCGTCCCCTGATCCCTCCAGTCCTAGAAGTGACAGGCTCTGTATCCCTGCTCCCGTCCCCTGATCCCTCCAGTCCTAGAAGTGACAGGCTCTCTATCCCTGCTCCCGTCCCCTGATCCCTCCAGTCCTAGAAGCGACAGGCCTGTATCCCTGCTCCCGTCCCCTGATCCCTCCAGTCCTAGAGGCGACAGGCTCTGTATCCCTGCTCCCATCCCCTGATCCCTCCAGTCCTAGAGGTGACAGGCTCTGTATCCCTGCTCCCGTCCCCTGATCCCTCCAGTCCTAGAGGCGACAGGCTCTGTATCCCTGCTCCCGTCCCCTGATCCCTCCAGTCCTAGAAGCGACAGGCCTGTATCCCTGCTCCCGTCCCCTGATCCCTCCAGTCCTAGAGGCGACAGGCTCTGTATCCCTGCTCCCGTCCCCTGATCCCTCCAGTCCTAGAAGCGACAGGCTCTGTATCCCTGCTCCCGTCCCCTGATCCCTCCAGTCCTAGAGGCGACAGGCTCTGTATCCCTGCTCCCGTCCCCTGATCCCTCCAGTCCTAGAAGCGACAGGCCTGTATCCCTGCTCCCGTCCCCTGATCCCTCCAGTCCTAGAGGCGACAGGCTCTGTATCCCTGCTCCCGTCCCCTGATCCCTCCAGTCCTAGAAGCGACAGGCTCTGTATCCCTGCTCCCGTCCCCTGATCCCTCCAGTCCTAGAGGCGACAGGCTCTGTATCCCTGCTCCCATCCCCTGATCCCTCCAGTCCTAGAGGCGACAGGCTCTGTATCCCTGCTCCCGTCCCCTGATCCCTCCAGTCCTAGAAGCGACAGGCTCTGTATCCCTGCTCCCGTCCCCTGATCCCTCCAGTCCTAGAGGCGACAGGCTCTGTATCCCTGCTCCCGTCCCCTGATCCCTCCAGTCCTAGAGGTGACAGGCTCTGTATCCCTGCTCCCGTCCCCTGATCCCTCCAGTCCTAGAGGCGACAGGCTCTGTATCCCTGCTCTCGTCCCCTGATCCCTCCAGTCCTAGAGGCGACAGGCTCTGTATCCCTGCTCCCGTCCCCTGATCCCTCCAGTCCTAGAAGTGACAGGCTCTGTATCCCTGCTCCCATCCCCTGATCCCTCCAGTCCTAGAAGTGACAGGCTCTGTATCCCTGCTCCCATCCCCTGATCCCTCCAGTCCTAGAGGTGACAGGCTCTGTATCCCTGCTCCCGTCCCCTGATCCCTCCAGTCCTAGAGGTGACAGGCTCTGTATCCCTGCTCCCGTCCCCTGATCCCTCCAGTCCTAGAGGTGAGAGGCTCTGTATCCCAGTCATGATTCCTTGCGCTCTCTTTAAGCCCTGAAGTCTGTATTGTTCCACTCTCTGCATTTTTAGTTTTTGTTTCGTGTTTGTGGTTTTTCTGAGTTGGTTTTATTTAGAGTCTACGCGTGTGGAGGTTGTGGTATCCCTCGTGAGGGGTGTGTGTGTGTGTGGTGGGGGGTGGGGGAGGACTATCACAGCTTTGATTTCGCAGCCTCACTCCTGCGCGTCTCGCAGTCCCTGCTAATGAGCCTGCGAGGCTCTGCCGTTTGCAAACGGGATGAAGTTAGAGAGATCTGGGTGATTGATGGTTTAATATCGCTAGCGCTGACCCAACGCTTCCCCCCTCCCCTGACCGCCCACCCACACGCGCAGCCAGCGCCGAGAGCCCTGCCAGCCTCTTACTGTAAAGCAGCCACGGGCTGGGAGATCGTTTCCCCGGTTTCGTTGCCTGCGTGGCCCGAAATATAGCAGCGAGCTGGGGTACCCGTCGCCTTCCCGCGGCGTCCCCTGCGGGATCCCGGACCTACTCACCCCCCACCTCCCCACCCTCCCCCAAGATGACAC
>NW_021821420.1:0-4486 GCF_901001135.1 Rhinatrema bivittatum | reverse complement strand
GAGAGAGAGAGCTCAATGTCTGTAGCCCGCAGTATTTTTTTGGACAGGAGGGCATGGAAAAAGCTAAAATCCGAAGCTGGAATGTATTATTTATTTATTTGCCTTTTTGGCCCCTTTTTTGACTCCCTTACCTATATTCTGCTGCTGTAGCTCCCAAGTCCCAGCTAGGCCTGAGAATCCCTGAGCGCTGGCGCCACCCACTGGACCCTCTCTGGTACTAAACATTATATATTTTTAACTCCTGTCTCGGAGCCGGGTGAATTAGACGAGTCTCAATGCTTCAAACCTCATGGAGAGGATCTATACTTCTCTTTCCCGCTGCGCCCCCCCCCCCAAGCATCCCCTTACATAGAGAGGGGAGAGGGTCTGCGGGTGGGTGTTGCGTTAAAGCGATGCCAAGGAGGAGGGGGGTAGCGAGTGAGGTGAAGTGGGGGTGGGGGAGGGGGTGTCTGCAGGCGTTTGACTGAGGTCACCCATTCCCCCCATCCTTCTTGGTTTAAGCAGGAAACGGCGCCGCCGAAATAAATCGTTTTCAGTTAAAAAAAAAAAAAAGGAAATCGAAAAGAATTCGGGAAAGACGAAACGCAGCCATGAAGGCCGGCGCCTCCTCGGGAAAGAAGCTACGAGTCAGAATGATGTCAAGCGCGACCGAATTATCTACAAGAGGGAAAGCAAAACCTTTAAAAAAAGTACATAAATGAATGTAAGCTGATAACTTTTTATGGACTAATTTTCCCGTCTTTTCGGGACGGCCTGCCACCGCTCATTCGTTTCGATGAACGGAACGGAGCAGAACGCCCCGAAAAGCCGATCAAGAAACGCAGGGACCTTGCTACGACGGAAGAACGCCGCACCTTGCACGGATCATTTCTTTTCTTTTTAATGTTTCCGCGCGTTCGAGCGGACCGACCCGTCGGCGCTTCCTGCCTAAAGCATTGAAATAAAACAACCTTCGCCAGCAGGCCGCTTCCTCGAAGGGGCGGGAGCGGCCTCTGCGACGGGAACCTGGGAGCGCGGGCCCCGTCTTCCCAGCCTATCCCGCCCGGCCCAAAATCCAGATCCGGGGGAGAGTCCTTGGAGCGGCGAATCGGATGCTGCTTTGCGTTTGGGCGCCTGCAGCCACTCCCCCCCCCCCCCCAGTAAGAATGTATAAAAGCGGGGGAGGGGAATGTTTTGTGCAATATTTCTTAGTTACCGCCCCGCGATGGTCGCGCTGCACCGTATCTCGTTCTCCCTTTCCGCTCACCTCCCTCACAATATCGCTCACCTCTCACCCTAGCAGGCAACGACGCTGATCACCCGCTGTGGTTTAGTGGGGGGGGGGGGAGAGAATAGGAAGGAAGTGACCTGAATGTCGAAGCCGCCCAGACCAGCGCGGAAAGCAGGAGGCACAGCAGAGAGGCGTAGGCCGCAGCATCGCCTAGGCAGGCTGCTCTGTGGTCCCAAAAGCTTTAGTGCAGTCAAAAAAACCCCCCCAAAAAACCCCTCTCACCTCGTAATTTTTTATTCTTCCCTTGGCTTTTAATAATTCCATGGCACCAGGTAAACTCGTTCTGTCTCCTCGGGTGCTGCTTTTCTCTTTATTCATCTTTGTCCTGCTCCGCGGCGGCCCTTTCTGTTGCTGTTTGACGGGCTTTCCTCTGCGTGGTTTATCGCTTGTTTGCCGTTTATGTACTGGCAAACCGGGGGGTCAGCTGCCGCTCGCTGCTCCTGCTGCTTCCCGGGGCAGCTGGTTCTAAGGGATTGACCTATGACCTGGGAAGTGCATGTAGCAGTTCCTGGGTGCTTTTCAGTCAGCTCTGGACCAGGCCTCTGTGCTTCGGCAGCTAACCTGGTCCGGCCCTGCAGAACTATTCTCGTTTTACCTGTCTTTTTTTCTTATGAGTGCACTGGCCGCTGTTACCTGTAGTTTTATACCACAGTGAGCCTCTGCAATTTATTTTGCCTGTTAATAAAAGCTTAGACCTGATGAAGGGGGCCTCCTCTTTGTCTGCGAGTTAAGCTGTCTGTCTAAGTTGCACACGGAAACATGTAAACGGAGACAGAATAACACAGGTTAAGCTGTCTGTCTAAGTTGCACACAGGAAACATGTAAACGGAGACAGAATAACACAGGCCGGGCCCGCGGCAGACTCAACCAAGCCAAGCAGAGCCGAGGAACACACGTATCCCTAGGTGCCAGTAGTGCTTAAACATCCCCAATATTGAGCAAACTCATTCACGGGAGCCTGCGGCAGAGCGCCACCCAGCGAGTTCTCGCCCACGGAGGTCACAGCCTGCGTGGCCTGGCCACCCCCAGAGGACCCACCACCACCACCACCACCCTTCGCACGGGAAAAACCCTGAGCGTGCCCTTTCGTTAATTAGGTAGTAAATCTGTTGGGTCGGTGGGAGGGCAGCTTCACTGGGGCTCTGAATGTACGACTCGTCGCTGGATAACATTGTGAGGTGGGGGGGGGACACACACTGTGTTACCTACACCGGGCTATAATGACCCCCCCCCCCGGTTCCTCCACTCCCTCCCCACTGCAGGGTAGGCAATGGAAGGGCAATCCCCGCTTTGGTTGCAGAAATCAGGAACGCATTTCCCCTGCGTGCACAGGGCAGGAGCATCCTGTCCTTGATGACAGGGAGCCCTGAGCATCCTTGTTCAGAACCTCCTTCCAGAACCCTGCATCCTGGTCTCCGAATATTCGGCCACCAGGTGTCACTCTTAGGCAATGACCATGACTCCTTCCCTTCTCCTACCACCCCTCCCCAATAAGCCTGTGTGGGGGGGGGGGGGCGGTTGTAAACTGCCTCCCAAGTATCCACGGACTCTAAGCTGACCCAACCACCCTCCGGGGTCAAACTTAGATCCTTCCCTGCCACCAGCCGGCCCACACACTTCCGTGACCTTCACCTCCTCAGCAATCTGCCAAACCTTCCTCCCCTGGTCTTCCCCTGCTCTCTTTATTGCAGTGGAAGGGCTGGTTTATTGGAACATTTTGTTATGCTGGTGGTTGCCTCGATTTGAAACTGTGCACCCAGTCCCGGGCACAGGGTGTTTGAAGGAGGGATACAGAATTGCCTGTTCTGGGGCACCCCCACAGGACCAGGCCTGCGTGTACCAAGGAAAAAGGACACCGTGTGGTATCTGTTTCCACATTCCTGGGCTGTGAAAGGAGAAGTGGGGGCACGCGAGGCCCAGCTTACTGCGTTGTTGCGCACGAAACCGGCCGGAGCTTTCTTCCTCACCCAAAACCCCCCTTCGTTTTTAACTCACCCGAAGCAAGGCCGAAACGAAACGGCAGGGGCCTGGCCTGGTCTCGTGCTGGCAGATGGTAGGGGGAAGGGGGGAGGTTGGGAAGGAGAGAGGGGGGGAGCGTGAGGAGGGGAGAGACGGGTGGGAGAGATGCAAGGTGGGGATGAAGCTATCGAGGTGTAGAGGCGTGAAAGTGTAGGAGGTTGACCCGGAGAGGGGGCGGCAATAAAAGAGAGAAAGAAGGGTGGGATGGGTGGAGGGGAGAGAGGGGAGAGAGGAGGAAAGAGACCAAAAAAAAAGGGTGGAGGGGAAAAAAGGGGGAGCAAAGGAAGGGGGAGAAGGAGGTTCAAGGAGAGCCAGTGAGGAGGACATGGGATGAAAGCACTGGGGGGGGGGGGGTGTGTGGGGAAATGATAGGGGACAGAGGGGGCTGAGAAAGCCAGAACGGCATGAGGAGGGCTGACGTGGGAGGGGGAGAGAGTGCTGACCGTGGGAGGGGGAGAGAAGTGCTGACATGGGAGGGGGAGAGAAGGGGCTGACGTGGGAGGGGGAGAGAAGTGCTGACGGTGGGAGGGGAGAGACATCGGGAGCTGAAGGAGGAGAGACACCTTGTCTTTAGAAGCGATGCTCTGTGCGGGATCTGCAGCCCCGGGGCAATACCTGGGGAGGGGGGGTGGGGGGAGACATTTAACCCCACGGGCCCAAATCCAGGCCCGGCTAAGAGTTTCTAACCCTAGGGTGGGAGCTGAGGGTGGGCCCGGAGCTGCGCACCCGTGAGACAGAGAGAGAGAGACACTGAGAGCAGAAATCCCCTTCTCTCTGCCGGGAAGGGAGAATCCAGGCAGGGGAAAACGTCAGAGAATGACCCCAGAATCCCCCCCCAGACAGACAGCAGGAAGTAAAGTTACGAAACTTCTCCGCTTAAAACTCTTCTTTTTCCACTCTTGAGGCAGACTTTCAAGTGTTTCCAATCAAGAGGAAGGCTTCGTCCAGCTACGAGGGCAGTGGGGCCGGAGGGGGGGGGGCGAGGGGGGGCCGTGATCGGAAAGAGGATCACGGGAGCAGGAGACGGGAGAGACAGCAGGACAGGGTCTCATACCCAGGACAGCTCCGGAGACCGCGCACTCCCCTCCCCCCTCTACCCCAGCTGGGGAGGGGGTGGGGGGCCCGAGGCTCTCCCGGGCCCGGAGGCACCGGGACCGGGACCGAGCCAGCGTGCAAAACAGCCTGGGCCCAGCTCCG
>NW_021821419.1:0-72762 GCF_901001135.1 Rhinatrema bivittatum | reverse complement strand
GCGCCCGCCGGACGAGCGGGGATTCGGCGCTGGGCTCTTCCCTCTTCACTCGCCGTTACGGAGGGAATCCTGGTTAGTTTCTTTTCCTCCGCGGCTTGTGTCCATAGGTGGGATTGACCTCTGTCCTAGAATGATGTGCCTCTTCATCCAGGCCTAGTGTTCCTACTGGTGTTTTAAGTCCATTGCTGTGCCTGCCTGTTCATCCAGACCTTGTGTTCCCACACGTATTATTATTTCTGAGAGATCTTCCAATTCCTTTGTCATTTTCTGAAGTGCATAAGTAGGGTAGCTAAATGAGGAGAATATTGGAGGGGCGAAGTTCCATATTCAAAGCTGAGTAGCTGTACTTATCTAGTGAAAGTTTGAAGGATCAGGGAAGGCTTGTAAGAATAGCCAAGTTTGTTAATAGATTCTGTTATGGGAATAAGAATCTGAACATCGTCTGCATAGATGTAGTGAATGAGGTTAAGACAAGCTAACAGTTGCCAAAGGGGAAGGAGGAAACGCCGGGAGGGGGGGCTATAACACGCGCCGCCAGAGCAGCGGGCCACCTGCCCCCCCTGGGCCTTCCCAGCCGACCCGTTGCCGGTCGCGGCGCACCGCCGCGGAGGAAATGCGCCCTGCGGGGCCCGGGGCCGTCCGGGAGGCGTTCCCCGCCCCTCCCCCACCCCCCGCGAAAGGGGTGGGGGTGGGGGATCCGCCGAAACCCCGGTCCGACCGAACCCGCCGGGTTGAATCCTGCGGGCGGACTGCACGGACCCCACCCATTTACCTCTTTACAATTTCACGCCCTCTTGAACTCCCTCTTCAAAGTTGTTTTCAACTTTCCCTTGCGGTACTTACTTATTTATTTTATTTAAGGTTTTTTTATACCGGCATTCATGAAATCGTTCACATGATGTCGCTTTACAGAAAACAGGGGTGCAAAGAAAACAACCTATAACATAAATACACGTGGTGAAGAGATGCAGTTACAATTAACTGGGGCTATGAACTGGGAGTGTAAGAAATAAAGAGGGATAGAGGAGGTTAATTATATACATGTGTAGAATATAAAAATATACAAGAGTACATTACAAATATGGCGTCCAATATATACAGCTTCTGAGCTGAGAATTTATTGATGGTGTGTGTTAGGTGCAGTTCGGGAAGGCTTGCCTGAAAAGCCATGTCTTGAGTCTTTTCCGAAAGGTTAGGAGGCAAGGTTCATTTCTGAGATCTGGGGGGATGGAGTTCCATAACGGTGGACCTGCTGTGGAAAGGGCTCAATCTCTAAAGGTGCTGTGATAAGTGGTTTTGGAGGGTGGAACAAGTAGGCATCCTCTGTAGGCTTCCCTGGTCGGTCTTGTGCATTTGTATAAACGGAGAGGAATTTGTAGGTCGATTATGGTGTGTTGGTGAAAGATTTTGTATATCAAGGTGATGGATTTGTAAATGACTCTGAACTGAATTGGTAACCAGTGGAGGTCTTTTAGGACTGGGGAAATGTGGTCTCTTTTCCTAGTGTTTGTTAGTAGACGGGCTGCTGCGTTTTCAACCATTTGGAGTGGTTTTGTGTATGAGGAAGGGAGTCCAAGAAATGTAGAGTTGCAGTAGTCTAATTTGGAGAAAATGAGGGCTTGGAGGATCCTGGTTAGTGTCTTTTCCTCCGCGGCTTGTGTCCCTAGCTGTGATTGAACTCTGTCCTCGAATGATGTGCCTCTTCATCCAGGCCTTGTGTCCCTAGCTGGGATCGACCTCTGTGCTCGACTGCTGCGCCTCTTCATCCCGGCCTTGTGTTCCCACAAGTGTTTTAACTCCGTTGCTGTGCCCGTTCCTGCAGGCCTTGTGTTCCTCTGGGGATAGGGAAATACATACAGTAACTGAGTGTAAGCAAGTATGATTTGCATTGAATACAAGAATGTCAGTATATAAAAATGACAAATAAATATAAAAATAAATGAAGTGCTATAAACTTTTTAAAAAAAGAATATAAATCCATAAAAAAAAAATTGTACTATCCGAGTATCAGTGTTCATCCATGTTCCTACTGGTGTTTTAACTCCATTGCTGTGCCTGCCTGTTCATCCAGGCCTTGTGTTCCCACAGGTGTTTTAACTCAGTGGCGGTGCCTGTTCATCCAGGCCTTGTGTTCCTCTGGGGATAGGGAAATACCTACAGTACCTGAGTGTAATCAAGTCTGACGTGCTAGAAACGTTTTCGAATAAGAATATAAATACATTAAAAAAACACATAATTACTATCCGAGTATCCGTGTTCATCCAGGCCTTGTGTTCCCACAGGTGTTTTAACTCAGTGGCGGTGCCTGTTCATCCAGGCCTTGTGTTCCTCTGGGGATAGGGAAATACCTACAGTACCTGAGTGTAATCAAGTATGACGTGCTAGAAACGTTTTCGAATAAGAATATAAATACATTAAAAAAACACATAATTACTATCCGAGTATCCGTGTTCATCCAGGCCTTGTGTTCCCACAGGTGTTTTAACTCAGTTGCTGTGCCCATTCTTCCGGGCCTTGTGTTCCCACAGGTGTTTTAACTCAGTGGCTGTGCCTGTTCATCCAGGCCTTGTGTTCCCACAAGTGTTTTAACCTGGTTGCTGTGCCTGTTCATGCAGGCCTTGTGTCCCTAGCTGGAATTGACCTCTGTCCTCGAATGATGTACCTGTTCATCCAGGCCTTGTGTTCCCACACGTATTCTTATTTGTGAGAGATCCTAGGCTCCAATTCCTTTGTCATCAGCTGAAGTGCGTAAGTACAGTCTGAATTCACTAGACGCCAACGGAATTCACTAGACGCCAACGATATTCACTGGACGCCAATGTAAACACCGGGTACACACAACTCTAGGGGTGGACCCGTTCCAGGGAGTCCTTCCCTGAACAAGCATGAGGGTGGAGGTGGGCTTTACTGCACACCCACCTGACGGACCATGCCCATACCGCTGCCAATATTCTAGCATGCATCAGAAAGATGCTGGCGAGCTACCAGTGTTTTAACCTAGTTCCTGTGCCTGTTCATGCAGGCCTTGTGTCCCTAGCTGGGATTGACCTCTGTCCTCGAATGAAGTGCCTGTTCATCCAGGCCTTGTGTTCCTACTGCTGTTTTAACTCCATTGCTGTGCCTGCCTGTTCATCCAGACCTTGTATTCCCACACGTATTCTTATTTCTGAGAGATCCTCCAATTCCTTTGTCATCTGCTGAAGTGCGTAAGTACCGTCTGAATTCACTAGACGCCAACGGAATTCACTAGACGCCAACGATATTCACTGGATGCCAATGTAAACACCGGGTACACACAACTCTAGGGGTGGACCCTTTCCAGGGAGTACTTCCCTGCACAAAGGAAAGGGAACTCTCTCCTGGGCCAATTGATAAGAAAACCACAATTCTGCAGCCAAAAATAGGCTGGAAATCCTTCCCCCATTGACTTTAATGGGCGACATATGTACATATACCCAACTCATTAGATTTTTTTTATGTCCATATTGGCCGCAAGTGGGACCCACTTTCGGACATAAGAAATATGAACATAAAATTTTGCTCTGCACATCCCTAATTACTTCCTCCACAGACAGATCCAGAAAACTGTCCGAGTCCTGTAAACTCTATGTAAGGGGTACCTCTTCCTCTGCAATCTTCTTCTCCTCTCTCTTTGTCTTCTGAACTGTATAGATCTGAGTACCCATGCAGATATAATCATGTTGTAGAACAGAAAATCTGAATATCCCACTCAATAGGTGTTCCTTGTATTCCTCACCTCCTCTTCCAGTCTCTTCCTGTTAGACAAAAATTAACAGTGCATACCTGAACACTTTTTTCCAGGCCTTAGACTTTTGAAACCCACATTGTAAACCTGCTAGCCAGTCATGATAGTAGCTTACAGTTTCCCAGTTGCCACCAGTAAGTCCCACAAACTCTCACTCCCACCTTTTGCCTTCCTTCTGAATCCAGCGACCCAGAGTGAGAAGTCAAAGAAACAGAAAACACCTGAGGAAACCTAAGAGTAAGCAATCACTCGCGTATACAGACAGTAGCAAATATACGCACGTGAGATTGGCTGAATGCGCCGTGTCATATGTCCCTTATAAAATACGTCATACATGCATAAGTCTGGTATCCGCCCTGACATGCTCCCAACATGCTGCTGACACACCTCTTTTGTACGTGTGCGAGTTTGTGCGTACACACACACATACACTACAAATGCTGCCTACAAAAACTTTCATGTGCGCGGGCCTGCCCTACTTACGTGCATAGGTGCCAATTTTTACGTGCGCAGGTCTTTTCAAATCCGCCCTTCAGTTTTTATTAGAAGTTGGAGCCAATCTGCCACCTTGATCAGAAACACAATGGGGTAGATTTTACAAGGTGCATGTGCGCGTCCATGTGCGCACGCTTCCCGACTCGCACACATGGATGCGCCGATTTTATAACATGTGCGTGTCGGCGTGCACATGTTATAAAATCGGTAGGCCGCGTGCACATGTGCGCCGGATTTTATCATCCGCACGTGCATGTGTGGGCGGCGTACGCAGGGGGCCTAATTTTTAAAATGTATGCATGGCGATGAGATTGATCCTCTCCCAGTTCCCTCCCAGTCCGCTCCAATTAACAAGCGGACTGGGAGGGAACTTTTCAATCCACCTACCTAACCTCCCTTCCCCTTCCCCTCTCCTTCATGCCCCTCTATCCCTATCCTATATAACCACCCCATTTGTAATTTTACCTTTTGCTCCTCTTCCAGAGCAGAACTAACTTGCATGCGCCAGCAGGCTGCTGGCAGGTGCTTCCCCGGCACAGCAGTAAATAGCCGATGTACTGGCGGCCTCCAGCCCCGCCCCCTCGTCGCCCCTCGGATCGCACCTTTCTCTGGGCCTGGCGCTTCGGTGTGTAACAGGGATTACATGCGTGGCTGGGCTCCTTTGAAAATGCACGCAGCACACGCAAGGCACAGTCACTCACATAACCCCCGTTTTTTATGTGTATGGGCCATTTAAAATTCACCCGTATTATTGTAGTGATATGTACACTATACCATCGATTCAATCTCAAATCATTGTTAAAATGTTATTTATTTATTTATTTAAAAACTCTTCTATACCATCGCTAAGTTGGAGGACCATCACAACGGTTTACATATAGGCACGATAACAATTATGAGTGGTATAGATTACAACTTGAATATGTGCCATCATAGTACAGTAACAATAAAGTGCAATAAGCTATGGGGCGGATCTTCAAAACTCCGCGAATAGCTTACTTTTGTTTGCGCTCCAGGCGCAAACAAAAGTAAGCTGGATTTTAGTAGATACGCGCGGAGCCGCGCGTATCTACTAAAAAACCTGGGTCGGCGCGCGCAAGGCTATCAATTTTGTATAGCCGGCGCGCGCCGAGCCACGCGGCCTACCCCCGTTCCCTCCGAGGCCGCTCCGAAATCGGAGCGGCCTCGGAGGGAATCCTCTAACACCCTCCCCTAACCTTCCCCTCCCTTCCTCTACCTAACCCCCCCCCCTTACCTTTGTTGGGGGATTTACGCCTCCAGGAGGGAGGCGTAAATCCCCGAGCGCCAGCGGGCCTCCTCCGCGCCGGGCCGCAACCTGGGGGCGGTACAGAGGGCGCGGCCGCGCCCCCGGACCGCCCAGGGCCATAGCCACGCCCGCGTACCCGCCCCCAAAACGCTGCCGACACGCCCCCAAAACGGCGCGCCGACAGGGACCGCCCCCCCGACACGCCCCCGACACGCCCCCCTGGAGAACCCCGGGACTTACGCGAGTCCCGGGGCTCTGCGCGCGCCGGTGGGCCTATGTAAAATAGGCGCACCGGCGCGCAGGGCCCTGCTCGCGTAAATCCGGGCGGATTTACGCGAGCAGGGCTCTGAAAATCCGCCCCTATATGTTTAAGTAAGCTAATCAGTTTGGTATGACAATTTATCAACGGTACAAAATTAACATTACTGTGCGTTTGTTCGGTGCGTCCATCTTAATCAATTGTTTTTCTCCTTCTCTTTGTCTTTATCGAAAGCTTGTTTATAGAGCCAGGTTTTCAGGTTAGATTTATAGATTTTCAGATTTAATTATTTTTTGGAGTATCTTAGCTTTTTATCAAAAAAATATGAATTATTCCAATATGTCATAATGTCAAATATAAATTAATAATCAAGAATAAAAAATAATAAATCATTCATAAATGGCAGTTACAGAAGTCTTTAAAACATTGCAAAAGATTTAAGCTTTGAAATTCAGGGCTGCAATCAAAAACTGGAAGCCGCATAAAAAAAGTACATATGAAAATAATACTTATATCCATTGTTAATACGTCATCCACTGCTTCTGTAATCGCAAACAAAATTAAGAAACAAATTGAAAAATACTCAATCACCTTTAAAACATAGATGCCAGCACCTACTCACTTAAAAAAACAATACAAAATAAAATCATAAATTATAAATACAATGCAAGGAATTCTTAATCCAATACCAGCAGGCTCAATCCATACTGGGGGCATATATGGGCATTAATAGGCCAAAGGAGGACCGAAATTATAACAAACTCATACAACCGCATTTGTCACAATATGACCAGTATGTTTCCCCTAGATTCATCAAAAAGTCTTAATAATGCAGTGATAACGCCCACGCTACCTGGGTAACATCAAACTACGTTGAGAGAACATTGTACAAATCTCATCGTTGTGTGAGTTTCCTCACTCCGAAGGACATCATATCTTCACAAGAGTGTACTGTTCTGTTAGTACGTCTCACTCTGCATGTAAAAGTGGCTCCTAACCCCTACACTATTACCTAAACCTCATCTCGAGTTACTAGGTGGGCCTCCTATAGAGATATAAATAGCTAACTAGATGGATTCTCTCTCTCTCTCTCTCTCTCTCCCTCCCTCCCTCCCTGTTGCGCTCGGGAGTGGACCCTTGTCCTGGGGCAGAGGTGGAACGCCTCCTGAAAGGGAACAGGAGGTAGCTGCCCCCAGGGGGCGGAGCATTGTAGGAGACAGAGGGTAGGAATAGTTTCACCACTGGAAGCCCGAGGTCCCCCAGGGAGAAGCCTGTAGGGACCCGGGCCGCTTGGACTTAGGTGGGCCTCGCAGGGTCTCCTAAGAGAGTGAAAGGTGGGCATGCCCATGGAGACAGGGGGAGCGCGATCGGGTTCAAAGGTGGCTGCTGGTTGGACCAGGGAGAAACAGAACAGTGTTGGTGATAACTAGGCAAGGAACAGAGCCAGAATCTGGAGACGAGGTCAGTCAGGCAAAGGTCAATCTCCAGAGGTCAGTCCGAGGAATGGTCAGCAAAGTAGAGGTCAGGTACCAGAGGTCAGATGAGGTCAAAGGCAGGCTGAGGTCTTGAGGCAGGCGTTAGGCAAGCAGGCAGGTCCAGAGCGAGCTGAGGTCTTTGAGGCAGGCAGCAAGCAGGCAGGCAGGTCAGGAACAGGCTGAGGTCAGTACCAGTAAGACAGTCTGAGGGTACTACTTGGGTAGACAGACAGATGAACACAGGAATGAGCAGGATACAGGAACTAGAATGCAGGAACAAATCAGGAACAGAACTGGAACAGAAGGATCCTGGAATGAGACTAGGAACAAGCAGGAACAAATACAAGCACAGAGGCAATCTCAGAAGAAACCGATCCGATTGCCAAGGCAAGGAAGCAGAGACAGGAACTTCCTTATATCGGGGGATCAATCAGGGCACGCCGCGGAGCTAGGACCCGCCCTTGGCCCTACATGAGTCCGGGCAGTCCACTCACGCATATGGGCCTGGCCAAGATGGTTGAGGACGCCGAACCTTGGCGTGAGGCCCGACGGGCAGTGGAAGGCCCGGCAACCGCAGCCGCGGGATGCTGGGGCCTAGCTGGACTGGCAACTACCTCAAGGCAGGTCGTCCTGGAACCCACTTTGGAACCATGAAGGTGAGCAGGCCCGCGTGCGGGGCGCGTAACACTCCCTGTCCCTCTCCTGCCATAACACATGATATCGTACAACTTAACACTATTGAAAAAGGTGTAGTTATGACTTTGCAAAGCCAGCCCACTTTTTCAGAAATCCCTTCCCTTTTAAAAATTTGCATTGCGCCGTGCATTAACGTCATAGCACATTTTGAAGAATGATACGGATTTGTTTGCTATTTCTGGGAATTAAATAATTTTGTTAAGTAAAACAAATAATACATACAATAAAAATGGCATGCACTCTTGTACTTCAGAATGAAGAGTCCATTACTGACCGGCAGTTCCTTAGAGTATTTATTGATGTAAGTTCTTCATTTTAAATCCATAACAATTTAAAGATTAAAGTGCGGATCAGCTTAAAGTTTCTAAAAACTGAATGACTAAATTTGATAATTAATATTGTTATTTGTAAGTTTTCCAACTTTGGTTCGATGTAAACCGGCGTGATAAGAATTTTCGTCTTGAACGTCGGTATAGTAAAAAGATGTAAATAAATAATATTGTAGGGTGAACTACATTAAAGAAACAAATCATACCTGCATTGAAAGCAATTTGCAGTCTTTCACATTGGGGTAAGAAGTGAATGTGCGACAGACAGTATAACAAAACTTAAAAGGACACAGAAACATGCCAAAGCTAAATTATGTCATTTTCTGTTGTATGTCCATTACTTTAATCGGATATAAAAATACTTAAAAAATAAAAAGATAAACTTTAGAAGTAAAAATAAAAATAAAAGTAAATAATAAAATTGTTGTTCAGAGCGGGACACCAAATTACAGCAATTATATTATTTACCATTGGTTGGATTTTCACTTCTTACCCCAATCTGCTCTGTATTTTCTTTTGAGGATCCTGTATCTCTGCTTCTAATGTGTAACCTCTACTTGAGACCACTCCACTGCAAACTTCTATAGTTCCTCCATAAGCTGTCTCACCATTTCTTCCCATTCTTCTTCAGGTTCTCTCATGTGTATTAGAATCATCATTTCTTCCTCATTCCACTGATCTTGAGTCTGCAGATCTCTAGCTACTTGGATCTTCATGGCTTGCATGTCCACTTTCAGATGGAGCTTGGAATCCTTTATGGTATGGGATTCAATGTCCAACCTCTCCACTTGAGTCCTCATCTCTTGGATTTGGGCTTTGTGATTCTTGGCTTCTTCTTCAATAGTCTTCTTTAACTCAGCCATGTACATTTCATATTTTGTTCTCAACTCCTGCTGGGCCACAGTGATGTCCAAAGCATATTTTAGTTTGCCTTTCACTGCTTCTAACTCCATAGTTAACTGGTCACTCCCCTCTCTGCCTGAGCTCACTTACTATTCTTAAGCTTGGTTTGGGATTCCTGGCACCTCATCTCCACTTTCTTCCATTCCTGAGCCACCTCTTTCCACTTCACCTCAGAGCCGAGATACGTCTTGCAGGTCTCCTGTAACTCACTCAGGAGTTGTGCAAATTCTTCACAGATTGTCTCATGCAGTTCTCGCTCATATTTCAACCAGTTCTGTGCTTTCTCTAACTGCAGTTCTACATCTTGTCTTTACTCAGTTTTCACCCATTGTTGAGCAGGGCCTCCCACGCAGATTCCTTCACTTCACTTTTCCCACCAGCTAGCTCCTTCAGGGTTTGTCCCATATCTGAAGTTTTGTTTGGTTGAGGATATTTTCTCTTCTCCTAACCTATCACCTGTCCTAGATTTCTGTTCCTTCTTCCTTCTTTTGGATCTAGATCTCTTTGGTTTTCAAACTGCCATCTTTATAATCTCTTTCCTCTGACTTTACCCTTTTATTCAATATATGTAAGGTCTAACTCTGGTCTACTATTAGTGATCCAACCCTTCACCTTGGTAATAGCAACACCCTGCTTCTGTAAAGTTATTCTAATCTGGCTATCTAGAAAACAATTCCAGGGAACTACTTTCCTACCATTGCCCTCATCTATTTATTTGTGCTCACCGTGCAGCCTCTCTTGGGGTGTGCTACAAGACAAAACTCTGTACAAGAACCTGGCTCATCAGAAAGAAAACAATGGGAAGGAACAACCACTCCCCTTACTACCCTACCCTGGTTATTGAGATATTTGCCTAGTTCTAGGACCCTTCTATTGCAACCAACACAGCAAGGAAGACCTCCTGGAGCAACCTTAAGAACATAAGAACATAAGAAATTGCCATTCTGGGTCAGACCAAGGGTCCATCAAGCCCAGCATCCTGTTTCCAATAGAGGCCAAACCAGGCCACAAGAGCCTGGCAAGTACCTAAACACCAAGAAGATTCCATGCTACTGATGCAATTAATAGCAATGGCTATTCCCTAAGTCAGCTTGATTACTAACAGTTAATGGACTTCTCCTCCTAGAACTTACCCAAACATTTTTGGAACCCAGCTACACTAACTGCACTAACCACATCCTCTGGCAACAAAATCCAGAGCTTAATTGTGCATTGAGGGAAAAATAATTTTATCCAATTACTCTTAAATGTGCTACTTGCTAACTTCATGGAATGCCCCCTAGTCCTTCCATTATCCGAAAGTGTAAATAACTGATTCACATCTACATATTCAAGACCTCTCGTGATCTTAAGCACCTCTATCATATCCCCCCTCAGCCGTCTCTTCTCCAAGCTGAACAGTCCTAACCTCTTCAGCCTTTCCTCATAGGGAAGCTGTTCCATCCCCTTTATCATTTTGGTTGCCCTTCTCTGTACCTTCTCCATCGCAACTATATCTTTTTTGAGATGCGGCGACAAGAATTCTACACAGTAGGGATGTGAATTGTTTTTCTGAATTGAATTGAAAATATAGGAAGATATTTTCAAACTTGTCAGAATTCTGGGGCCCCCCCGAACCGATAGGAAAACCTCTTATCGTTTTGGGGGGTGGGGGGGTGGGTGGGAAGAAAGGGCACTTAAAAATAAACCCCAAACCCACCCCAACCCTTTAAATTTAATCCTTTCGCATCCCCCACCCTCCAAAAATTTAAAGTACCTGGTGGTCCAGCGGGGGTCCTGGGAGCGATCTCCCGCACTTGGGCCATCGGCTGCCACTACTCAAAATGGCGCCAATGGTCCTTTGCCCTTAGCATGTGACAGGGTATCTGTGCCATTGGCTGGCCCCGGTCACATGGTGGGAGCACTGGATGGCCTGTGCCATCCTGTCACATGGTAGGAGCACTGGCTGGCCCGTGCCATCCTGTGCTCCTACCATGTGATAGGGACCAGCCAATGGCACAGATACCTTGTCACATGCTAAGGGTAAAGGGCCATCAGCACCATTCTGATTAGTGGCAGCCGATGGCCTGAGAGTGGGAGATCATTCCCGGGACCCCCGCTGGACCACCAGCTACTTTAAAAATTTTGGGGGAGGGGAGATGCGAAAGGATTAAATTTAAAGGGTCGGGTGGGTTTTTTTTTTTCGGCACGACACAGCCGATTAAAACGGGTAAGAATCACGGGAACATTGATTTCCCATGGTTTTTACCTGAAATCGATACCGGAAACGAGTCCAATACTGATTCACATTGATAATACACAGTATTCAAGGTGCGGTCTCACCATGGAGCGATACAGATGCATTATGACATTTTCAGTTTTATTAACCATTCCCTTCCTAATAATTCCTAACATTCTGGACCACCAGGTACTTAAAAAAAATTTTTTTTGGTGGGGGGGATGCGAAAGGATTAAATTTAAAAGGTCGGGGAGTTTGTTTTTTTTCAGCACGACACAGCCGATTAAAACGGGTAAGAATCGCGAGAACGTAGATTTCCCATGGTTTTAACCCGAAATCGATACCGGAAACGAGTCCGGTACCGATTCACATCGATAGTAAAGAGTATTCAAAGTGCGGTCTCATCATGGAGCGATACAGAGGCATTATGACATTTTCAGTTTTATTCATTATTCCCTTTCTAATAATTCCCAACATTCTGTTTGCTTTTTTGACTGCCCCTTCTGCCCATTTTTTAATTTTTCTTCTCCTCTACAAGGTTCATAATTTATTTATTTATTTATTTATTTATTTTGCATTTTTATATACCGACATTCTTGTATCAGATACAAATCATACCTGCCCCTCCGCACCACTGCCTGGTGGAATCATTCACTTCTTTATCATGATGGCACAATTCCTCCTTATAAAATATACAAAGGAGATACCTATATCCTCTATACTTGTTTGCAGATTAACTTTGACTTCTTTTCCCCAGTCTCATAGTCTATATGTTGCCTCTGGTGGATCCTTGAGGCAAGACCCCACCTTTTGGCCCTTCTTACCTCAACCAGCAAAAGAGATAGTCTTTTAAAATTCCATCCGTTTTCTCTTTCCCTTGGGGTATATTTAGGGTTTCTTCTTTTACAACACTACTCAAACAAGCTTCAGATTCCACAGCAGTGGCCTTATACCATCCCTATGTATCTTCTCCTTATGAGGACTCTGCTCTCCAACATAGCCACTCTGGCAGCAAGTAAGGCAACCTGCAACATAAGAACATAAGAACATGCCATACTGGGTCAGACCAAGGGTCCATCAAGCCCAGCATCCTGTTTCCAACAGTGGCCAATCCAGGCCATAAAAAAAATGGCAAGTGCCCAAAAACTAAGTCTATTCCATGTTACCATTGCTAGTAATAGCAGTAGCTATTTTCTAAGTCAACTCAATTAATAGCAGGTAATGGACTTCTCCAAGAACTTATCCAATTCTTTTTTAAACACAGCTACACTAACTGCACTAACCACATCCTCTGGAAACAAATTCCAGAGTTTAATTGTGCATTGAGTGAAAATTAACTTTTCTCGATTAGTTTTAAATGTGCCACATGCTAACTTCATGGAGTGCCCCCTAGTCTTTCTATTATCCGAAAGAGTAAATAACCGATTCACATCTACCCATTCTAGAACTCTCATGATTTTAAACACCTCTACCATATCCCCCCTCAGCCGTCTCTTCTCCAAGCTGAAAAGTCCTAACCTGTTTAGTCTTTCCTCATAGGGGAGCTGTTCCATTCCCCTTATCATTTTGGTAGCCCTTCTCTGTACCTTCTCCATCGCAATTATATCTTTTTTGAGATGTGGCGACCAGAATTGTACACAGTATTCAAGGTGCGGTCTCACCATGGAGAGATACAGAGGCATTATGACATTTTCCATTTTATTCACCATTCCCTTTTAATAATTCCCAACATTCTTTTTGCTTTTTTGACTGCTGCAGCACACTGAACCAATGATTTCAATGTGTTATCCACTTTGACGCCTAGATCTCTATCTTGGGTTGTAGCACCTAATATGGAACCTAACATTGTGTAACTATAGCATGGGTTATTTTTCCCTATATGCATCACCTTGCACTTATCCACATTAAATTTCATCTGCATTTTGATGCCCAATTTTCCAGTGTCACAAGGTCTTCCTGCAATTTATCACAATCTGCTTGTGATTTAACTACTCTGAACAATTTTGTATCATCTGCAACTTTGATTTTCATTCATCGTATTTCTTTCCAGATCATTTATAAATATAGGGGCGGATTTTCATACTCCGCGAATAGGCCTACTTTTGTTTGCGCTCCAGGCGCAAACAAAAGTACGCTGGATTTTAGTAGATACGCGCGGAGCCGCGCGTATCTGCTAAAAACCTGGATCGGCGCGCGCAAGGCTATCGATTTTGTATAGCCGGTGCGCGCCGAGCCGCGCAGCCTACCCCCGTTCCCTCCGAGGCCGCTCCGAAATCGGAGCGGCCTCGGAGGGAACTTCCTTTTGCCCTCCCCTCACCTTCCCCTCCCTTCCCCTACCTAACCCACCCACCCGGCCCTGTCTAAGCCCCCACCTTACCTTTGTTGGGGGATTTACGCCTCCCGGAGGGAGGCGTAAATCCCCGCGCGCCAGCGGGCCTCCTGCGCGCCGTGCCGCGACCTGGGGGCAGGTACGGAGGGCGCGGCCACGCCCCCGGACCGCCCCGGGCCGTAGCCACGCCCCCATACCCGCCCCCAAAACGCTGCCGACACGCCCCCGAAACGCCGCAACGACCGGGCCCGCCCCCGACACGCCCCCCTCGGAGAACCCCGGGACTTACGTGAGTCCCGGGGCTCTGCGCGCGCCGGTAGGCCTATGTAAAATAGGCTCACCGGCGCGCAGGGCCCTGTTCGCCTAAATCCGCCCGGTTTTGGGCAGATTTAGGCAAGCAGGGCTCTGAAAATCCGCCCCATATTGAAAAGTAAGGGTCCTAATACAGATCCCTGAGGCACTCCACTGCCTACTCCCTTCCACTGAGCCATCGGGGCTCCCCTAGTGCTCGGAGCGCACAAGGTGCACAAGTGTGCACCCCCTTGTGCCCGCCGACCCCGGATTTTTTAACATGCGCGCGGCTGCGCACGCATGTTATAAAATTGGGCGTACCTACTAAAATCTGGCCCTATGGTTTTCTCCTTCCTTATCTATTTTTGGATGTGCAGCTCTGGCTTTTCCTGCAAAGTAATGAGGTCAGGGCTTCTTAATTAGTCCTCTGCACAGGGTCACCAGAGTACATTTTCCAGCAGCTTCCTGTTCCATGTGACTGTACAATCCCTATCCAACTCTCATTCAGTTTTTCTTTCCCTTTTAAACAGTATTCTCCATGGACCTCCCATCAGATCTCACTCTACCTTCTGGCATCTCCAACAGTTCTGTCTCTTAAGTATGTGTGAAGCCCAAGCATTATCACAGGGATGTGGGTATAATGGATTGTGTGTGAGGGGATTGGATGTGTGTGGGACTGCCTTTTGGTATATGTGTATAGGTGGGAGTAAGTGCCTGTGTTAGGGGTTTTGTGTGTGTAGGAGGCGCTGTTCCCTCTGTGCTGTGTACATATGCGCATGTACACAGGTCATGAATTTTGTACACACAGGATTTATGACCTGTGTATGCAGTTCATGTGCAAAACAATGTACACATGAAATTTCAATATTATTTGGATTATACTGACTCATAGTGCACAAAGTTCAAATAAGTTTATAAAACGTTGCACAAAAGAAAAGTTTTGCATATGAAGCCTTTCAAAAATTAGAAGGAACATAGTTAGAGGGATGAGTTTTGGGGCTACAAGGGTGTGTTCAGGTGGGGGTGAGTGATTGCAGATGGGTGTGGTGCTTGAGTGGATGTAGGTGTGGAATGCTTGTGTACATGTGGGTAAGTGTTTTTATGTGGGGAGTGTCTCTATATATAGTATGTAAGAGGGCTTTGACTTGAAATGTATTGGGAAGGTGTTTGGATGGCACCTTTTGCTGCTGTTTTTCACCAGCTGCTTCAGTTATTTTTCCCTGTTTCTTTTTGCCTTTGTGGCTCTTGGATAAACTACTAGATGACTGTGCATATGTGTATGTGTGTGTGGGTGGGTGGACAAAGCTTTTGGAATGGAGTGCTGATCAACAACAATCTGTAGCCTGTAACTATTTCCATAGAAAGTAAATGGGAGTCTTCAGGATGCTTGGTTCTGTGGAAATTGTGACCGAATATTTCTAGTTTTTGAACTTATCTGAGATAGTCCCATTTTCTTCTTGCATGCCAAATTTTGTGACTGGTCATCCATTTTTTTTTGGAGACAGTCAGACCTATATATAAATCCCTTTTACATAATTCCTTCCAACATTCCTTAATTTGAAAAGAATAAAAAGGAAATGATGATGCCAATGTATGGGATTTTGGTAAGGCCTCACTTGGAGTATTGTGTCTGGTTTTGGAGGTGATGTCTCTAGAAGATTTTACAGACAGGAGATAGTACAGAGAAGGATTAACAAAATGATGTAAGATAGAGATGTGAATCGTGTGCCAGATCGTCTTAACGATCAGATTCGGCTGCGGGGGGGCTCAAATCTGATCGTTAAGATATGTGAATTGGAATCGTTTCCGATTCCAATTCACATTTTTTTAGGAGGCCCGCACCGCAAAAAAAAAACAAAAAAAAAACACATCCGACCCTTTAAATCGACCCCCCCTCCCGACCCGACCCGACCCATCGCTAATTATTTTTTTACAAAGGCCCGCGCCGCAAAAAAACAAAAAAAACCCATCCGACCCCTTAAATCGACCCGACCCATCGCTAATTATTTTTTTAAGGAGGCCCGCACCACAAAAAAAACAAAAAAACCCATCCGACCCCTTAAATCGACCCCCCCCTCCCGACCCCCCCAAAACCTTTTAAAGTTACCTGGTGGTCCAGGGGGGCCTCGGGAGACCTCGGGGAGAGATCCAGGGGGGCCTCGGGGAAAGATTTCCCAGGCATCACCTTTTCTAAAAAAAAAAAAAAAAATGGCGCCGATGCCCCTTTGCCCTTACCATGTGACAGGGTATCCATGCCATTGGCCGGCCCCTGTCACATGGTAGGAGCACTGGATGGCCGGCGCCATCTTTAAAGATGGCACCGGCCATCTTTACTCATCAGCCCATAGTATAATATGGGCTGATGAGTAAAGATGGCGCCGGACATCCAGTGCTCCTACCATGTGACAGGGGCCGGCCAATGGCACGAATACCCTGTCACATGGTAAGGGCAAAGGGGCAGCGGTGCCATTTTTTTTTTTTTTTTAGAACAGCTGATGCCTGGGAAATCTTTACCCGAGGCCCCCCTGGATCTCTCCTCTCCCCGAGGACCCCCCTGGCTCTCTCCCCGAGGACCCCCGAGGACCCCCTGGACCACCAGGTAACTTTAAAAGGTTTTGGGGGGGTCGGGGGGGGTCGATTTAAGGGGTCGGATGGGTTTTTTTGGGGTTTTTTGCGGCGCGGGCCTCCGTAAAAAAATAATTAGCGATGGGTCGGGTTGGGAGGGGGGGGGGTCGATTTAAAGGGTCAGATGGGTTTTTTTTTTTTTTTTGAGGCGCGGGCCTCCGTAAAAAAAATAGTGATGGGTCGGGTCAGGTCGATTTAAAGGGTCAGGGTGGGTTTAGGGGCTTTTTTGGCGTGCCCTATTTAACGATACAATACAAATGCCCCTGACGATAAATCGTGGGCATTTGTATTGTATCGTGCACTCTAACGATTTTGGACGATTTTAAAATTATCTGACGATAATTTTAATCGTTCAAAAACGATTCACATCCCTAATGTATGATCTACACCAGAAACCCTATGAGATGAGACTTAGGTATCTAAAATATGTATATCCTAGAGAAGAGGCAGGGCAGGGGAAATATGTTACAGACATTCAAATACCTGAAAAGTATTAATAGTGCATAAGAGCCAAATCTTTTCCAGTCAAAAAATAGTTCTAGAAAAAGGGGTCATGACTCTGAAGAAGTATACTCAGGAGCAATATTCAAGAAAAACATTTTTTTTTTCAGAAAGGTTGATGGATATCTGGAACATTCTCTCAGTAGAGGTGGTTCAGGCTAAAACAGCAATTGACTTCAAGAAGCCATAGGATATGGGCATAGGTTGAGGATGCTTGGTATTAAGAAATTAAATGGAATATGGAAGAATCTATTAGTATCTGATTCCATCTGGCTGGCTCAAGTACACTAATAACTAGAAATTTTTGGAGAAAGGCAGGCACACATGTAGCTGGATCCATCTGACAGGCTGCTATAATAGCATTAGGAGACTTTTTGCAAACTGCCCACTTGAGGTGAAGGTTGCACATACCTTTTACCTGCAGGATTTGCACCAATTTTCAAAGCGAAAGTACATACATATCTTCCACCTTGAAGCTTGCTGCACATACAAAGATGAAAACTTTTAAACAGCTATGCAGGCAAACATGTACATGCGTATAGTGGCTCGTGTGAATGGATGCAATCATTTAATAATATATGTGAATATATGTGCGTATGACATAAAATCGGCTGTATGCACGTACATGTGCACGCAATTTTGTATGGAAGAGTGCTTGTGCGCAAAAATGCCAGCTCGTGAGGGGATTTTATTAGATACACACGCCAACACAATTACTAGTTTCTCCAAGCCATTCCCAGTTTGCCCAGGTAAAGGCTGCCAACGTCCTAACCTCCCTAGCTAAATAGCCTCCCTTTTACCCTATTAGCCCCAACCCTTCTAACCCCACTGACTAGCCCTGAAATTTTTATTTTAAAATGTACACGCCATCCATAGCAACTGCTACTACTACTACTTAACATTTGTATAGCGCTACACAACATATGCAGAGCTGTACAAACTTACAAAATGACAGTCCCTATTCAATTGCACTTACAACCTAATAAAAGTAAAGTTACACGGTAGGCGACCCCGGTGCGGGGTTGTGTATATATGTCAGGTTTCAGACCCAGAACACTCATGAACCGCGAATCCCCAGCCCAGACCCTGCCCATGCCTCACCTCTTTTTGACTTCCTGATTTATACACATACCACGAGATATGCGTGTACTTGTGCACCTTTTAAAATCCATGCAATGTGCACGGGTGCAACTTCTGCGTATCTCTCCCGGCTTTGGCACACATAGAGCTTTTAAAATCTCCCTGAATGCGTGCATAGTCATGTCACCTGATCTGGAAATGCATGCATAAAGAGCTGAAAATTCCAAGTATGTATGTGGTTTTCTTCCCCTGACCAAAACACACTCCTGGGAATGCATCCACTGAATGTGGCCAAAAGTATGCATGTTATGGAACAATGCATAGAATTTTAGATGCATGATGGGAAGGCAGTTTTCAGATGCTGATTAGAATTGGTAAAATGCTTAGTTTCTACCCAAATAAATTGCTTTGAAAACTTTCCTTATGGAGGGTACATTTATTACTCCTCGCATAGCAGTAAAGTCTTTACTGAAGATGTTCAAAGCAAGCTTATGTGCCTAGGCTTGCTTTGATAATCCTTCCTTACTTGGCAGGGAAAGTGGGCAATTGTCCATGCACAAAGTTATAGCTTCTCCAAACAAGATGTAACTTGTGTATGGTAAATTACAATCAAATGTTTGAAAATAAAAAAAGTATGCACGTAAGTTATATCCCTGCCCCAACTCTGCCATGCAGAACTCTTGTTCCCTGTGTACATAAAAGTGCACACAAAATTGGGTCATGTTCATATTTTAATACATATGTAAAGTGCCACTTACATGCATAAAATGAGATTTTAATAAACTGTCTTGGATAAAGAGAGATATTCTATTGGCATTCACTTGGATAAAGAGTCATATCCTATAGGCAGCTGGGAGATGTAATTGACAGAGTGGACAGGAATAATGAGACAGAATGAATGAACTAGTTGGTCTTATTGGGCTGTCGAGTACTATGTTAAATTGAAAAAAACAAACAAACCAATAAACCAATTGTGAATGAAGGTCCATGATATCTCATGGTCCTACTCTCTCCTTCTTAATTGCAGCAAGTAGGACTGAGTGGATCTTATTGATCTGCTCTAACAAAAGTTAGAACAGGCAGTCTTCCTAAATATAAAAATAAATACATAAATAAATGTTTTCTTAATGTTTTCCTAACAAAATGCTGCAGGAAGGAAGGCTCTTCAAAGGCTTGCATTTAAAACACTGAACTATTTTCGAGTATGCTCTGTCAAGAGGCATTTGCTATCAATTTTGATAACGGTACTACTCCTTAAATGATCCAGTTGTCCTTTTAGGATTTTTTTCTCCTGACAAAGCCCATTTGTGGCAAAATGAAGGACCCTTTGTCGAGGGAAGACATTTACAGATCAGTCTTCATGGCATTTAAGAACTTATTCAGCTAATTAAGAGTTGTTACTCTCACTTTCACAAGCAATTTGAAAACACTTCTGCATGTATAATAGGATGTCAGACCCTTTATAATTCAGATTGCATTGGATCATTTTATTTATTTAAAAATGTGTGCTTTACAAATATAAGCACCATGGTGCTGCTAGTTCTTTAACAAATATTCTAGGACTTTTATTATATTGTATTTGATTTTTAATAAATATATTTTATAACTTTTGTAAACTACTTTTTTGTATGGTAATACACATTTTTGAATAATTTAATAGTTTCTTTAAAATACATTTTCTTAAAAATTAATTCAGATCCTTAATTAAGCCTTTGGCGTTCACATTTTTGTTATTCACAAGTAATTGATGCACTTGTTTGCCCATGTCCTAAAATCTATTTTGGTCACACACAAAGAGATCCCTAAAAATCCATATTATACAACATTGTAATTGTATTTAAAAAAATGGATGCTCTTCTGGTATAACATTGGTTACAATACACTCATAATATTCAGAATTGAAATGTTTTGTTATTCAACAGTTAGTTATTAGCAGAGGAGAAAATATATACCATTTATTACAATGTAGAAAGCAATATTATATTTTCTAATAGGAAACAGTTCACCTCAATGGTTTAAAAAAGCTAATTGAATGGGTAGCATTTTTTCGCTGATGCATTGTGCACTTTGTATGCACCTTGGCGTATAGTTTAAAAGAATGCACGTGTGCGTCCATGGGCGCGCTCTACCCGGCGCGCATACATGGACACATGATTTTATAACATGCACGCGCCAGTGCGTGCATGTTATAAAATCGGGGGTCGGCGCGTGCAAGGGGGTGCACATTTGTGCAACCTGCGAGCGCCAACGCCCGCGGCCTTCCGCACTTCCCTCCCAGTCCACTCCAATTTAGGAGCGTCTGGGACAGAACTTCCCTACCCCCTATACTAACCTTCCTACCCCTTCCCCTAACCTTCCCACCCCCTAGCCCTATCCTACCCCCCAATCCTTATCTTACCCTTTGCACCAGTTTTGAGCAGGCGCAAGTTGCGCACGCCGGCATCCTGCCAGCACGCGATCCCCCGGCACAGCGGCAAATGACTGCTGTGCTGGGCACCTCTAGCCATGCCCTGTCCCACCCCCCTCCCCGCTCCTTTCCTGAAGCCCCAGGACTTACACATGTCCAGGGGATTTACGCGCATGGTCGGGTTTTTGAAAATTGGCCCGGTGTGCGTAAGCGCGTAAAGTTTTGAAAATCTACCCCTATAAGTTTTTCCCATCCATTGGGTCCTTATTTAAACAGCTTTTCTGGTGGGGTTACCAGAAATAGTTTCTGTTTCTTCTGAAGGGACATTTTTTGTGCTGTTTTCTTTACTAAAATTTGTTTCAGTTTTTTGGTCATGATGTATTTTAAAGAATGTTTATACTTATTACTTAAAGCATGAATAATGTATTTACCTCCATTATTTTTAACAGCCGTAACATGTGATTCAAGGAATGATTTGATCTATATAAGAAAAAAAGCCAGATCATGCATTTCAATCAAAACACCAGACAACATTGCTATAAGGCATATTATTTGTTTTATTAATTCTGTTGTCAGAATAATTTTTCTGTAAATTTATACACTATTAAATGGGAAGCAGATATGAAATGCCCCCAAAAAGCAGTCTAGTCATTTATATTACATTTACCTATGAAAACTGCAGCACAGTGATGATGCAATATCCTTTTTAAGTCTTTGCATCTGATGAAGCCTTTGTTGAGCCTCTCAAATGGATTGAATTTTACAAATGTGGCTCTCAAATGGACTGAATTTTACAAACAAGGATCACAAATGGACTGAATTCTACAAATGCATTATGAGAAAAGTTTTTGTGAAACTAAGCATGGGGTTTAAATTTCCTACAAATATATTTATTTACTTATACCATTATGATTTTCCAATAGTAAAGTGTAATACGGATTAAACTTGTTGCTTGATGTATAGTAATATTGTTGCTTTTATTTCTGTTTTATTGCATGTATGTTTGATGAATGTGTATGTATAGATGATGTGATATGGATAGGTATTGCTTAGAAATTATTTGGGGAGAATTTTAAGATGTTCATGCAGTGTGTGGTATTCTTTGTAAATTATGTTTTCATTTAAGATTATTTTGTAATCAAGCTTTATGAACATTTTCTATAAAAAATATTTTCTGTATACAATATATGGGTGTACCCTCTCCTGTCTATATATATATATATATATATATATATATATATATATATATATATATATATATATATATATATATATATATATATATAGATAGGGGTGGCATTGTGACTAGTTCAGGAAATACTCATTAAAAATGCTGTCTCAAAGGGTCTTACATCTTTTGTCACTGAATTAGTCTATAGCACTCAAATATAATTTTTTCAAATACAAAGATCAATATTATCAGCAGATGAAAGAGATGGCCATGAGTGCACCATGGCCTCTTCCTTGGCTTGTTTATATGTGGCTCACTTTGAGGAGACTTGCATCTATCTGTCAGAACAGTGGTGATACATTCATCTATGGGTTCGCTTCATAGATGATATTTTATTTATCTAGACTGGGTCTGCTGAATTGTTGGCGTCATTTGCTTTGTGGATCAATATATTAGATACGAACTTGCAGTTCACTATTACTTCTCACCATGGTCTATTCCTTTCTTGGATTTACGGGTGTTCAAACACCAACATAGATTTACTATTACCATTTTTTCTAAACCTACAGACCGTAATCATTTGTTACATTTTCAGAGTTTTCATCTATATAATCTATGCATTAAGGGGTAGATTTTAAAAGGCTTACTTGCATAGATGTGGTGGATTTACACGCGTAGGAGGTCTTACACATGCCCGGCCTATTTTAAAAAGTCCCAGCTACACGCGTAAAGCTCCGGGACGCGTGTAAATCCCGGGACCGAAGAAAAGGGGCGGGGCTGTCCAGGGCAGTCCGGAGGTTGGGGCGGGGAAGGGCTCGAGGCCCCAGCACAGCATCCATTTGTTGCTGTGCTGGAGGATTGAGTGCCGGCAGGCTGATGGTGCGAGCAACCTGCGCCTGCTTCGAGTAGGCAGAAGAAGTAAGTTAAAACTTTTGGGGGGGGGGCTAGATTAGGGCTAGGGGGCAGGAAGGTTAGGGGAAGGGGTAGGAAGGATAGATTAGGGGGTAGAGAAGTTCCCTCCCAGGCTGATCCTAAATTGGAGCAGCCTGGGAGGGAACAGGGGAAGGCCGCGGGCGTTGGCGCACGCAAGTTGCACAATTGTGCGCCCCCTTGCGTGCGCTGACCCCCAATTTTATAACATGAGCACAGGGGAGTGCATATTATAAAATCGGGCATCCATGTCCGCGTGCCGGGTAGCGTGCGCTCATGGACACGCGCGCACAACTTTATAAAATCTACCCCTAATATTCTTTCTCAGATTGCGTTGGCTGTGTGAGTCTATAACAGAGTATAAAAACCAGGCCCATGATATGCGTATGGTTTCTAGCAAGGGGTTATCCCCTGAAGGCTGTTAAAAGAGCATATAAATGGGGTCTATATGCTAACCGGGATCTTCTATTGCAGACCCGCCATCATCCCTTGAATGATCAGCCTGTTTGTGTGCTTCCGTTTTCTTCTAGGTTTCATCAGATACAGAATATCATACTCAGATACTGACATGTACCGGCTTTACTCCGGTGTCTGCAGATAAGACCTATTTTTGCTCACATTAGAGGACATAATCTACGTGATATACTTGTTTCTAGGGATGTGAATCGTTTTCCATATCGTCTTAACGATAGAAATCGTGTGGCAGGGCAAGAAAATCGTCTTAGGCACGATTTTTTAGTTAAAAAATCGTTAAAAATCGTTTTTTCCGATTAGTGCGCACTAACTCGAGTTAGTGCGCACTAACTGAAAATGATACAATTTGACACTTTTCAGGTCAGTTAAGGTCAGTTTAGGAATGAATATGTATTCCTATTGGCTGCCCTCTTATTTATTCATGTTACCAAGCTTCCTACTGACAGTATATGGGGGATGGGAAATGGAAACAGTTGGTAGCTTGACAAAACAAGTAATGTGATCAGTCAATGTGACTAGAACTTGTGCCCTAAGCCTGATACCAGGGGTATTGTGATCTTCCTGCACACAGTGCCCTATCCCTATTAATACCAGGAGTGTTGTGATCTTCCTGCACACAGTGCCCTATCCCTAATACCAGGGGTGTTGTGATCTTCCTGCACACAGTGCCCTATTCCTGATACTGGGGGTGTTGTGATCTTCCTGCACACAGTGCCCTATTCCTGATACCGGGGGTGTTGTGATCTTCTTGCACACATCCCGGTATCAGGGATAGGGCACTGCGTGCAGGAAGATCACAACACTCCTGGTATTAATAGGGATAGGGCACTGCATGCAGGAAGATCACAACACTCCTGGTATTAATAGGGATAGGGCACTGCATCCAGGAAGATCACAACACCCCTGGTATCAGGGATAGGGCACTGTGTGCAGGAAGATCACAATACCCCGGAGGAGTGAGGGTCAGGCAGCTCCCCCCTGTCTGTGAAGCCAGCCTCTCACTAGTAATGCAGGGAGGGAGCTGTCTCAGACTTCACCATCCTCCCCCCTCACCCACACACCATTCACTAGCTGGGACATGGGGGAAGTCAGGAGTGAGGGTCAGGCAGCTCCCCCCTGTCTGTGAAGCCAGCCTCTCACTAGTAATGCAGGGAGGGAGCTGTCTCAGACTTCACCATCCTCCCCCCCCCCCTCACCCACACACCATTCACTAGCTGGGACATGGGGGAAGTCAGGAGTGAGGGTCAGGCAGCTCCCCCCTGTCTGTGAAGCCAGCCTCTCACTAGTAATGCAGGGAGGGAGCTGTCTCAGACTTCACCATCCTCCCCCCCCCCCTCACCCACACACCATTCACTAGCTGGGACATGGGGGAAGTCAGGAGGAGTGAGGGTCAGGCAGCTCCCCCCTGTCTGTGAAGCTAGCCTCTCACTAGTAATGCAGGGAGGGAGCTGTCTCAGACTTCACCATCCTCCCCCCCCCCTCACCCACACACCATTCACTAGCTGGGACATGGGGGAAGTCAGGAGTGAGGGTCAGGCAGCTCCCCCCTGTCTGTGAAGCCAGCCTCTCACTAGTAATGCAGGGAGGGAGCTGTCTCAGACTGGTATCAGGGTTAGGGCACTGTGTGCAGGAAGATCACAACACTCCTGGTATTAATAGGGATAGGGCACTGTAAGAGATGACTGTAGTAGATTGAATAAAGATCTGATGTTTCTGCTCTCCTCACACCAAACAAAAACAACACACAAGCAGAGAAGCCCTTCTTACAAAGCTGAGCTAGTGAGTTAAGTAGGAGGAAAAGTAAACATACTTGTGCCAGTGTGGCTACTTAAAAAATACACTTACCAACAATCAATTACATATATTTGAACTGTGTACAGTTCCATCCAGGACCACCTTTCTAAAATGCACAGTGATTGGCAAATTCAACATGCACTAGCATTTCAGGTGCCTGCTAACAAAAATAATAAACAAACAAGTTCTAGTCACGTGAGTGCTGATCATTACATTACTTTTTTTGTCAAGCTTCCAACTGTTTCCATTTCACATCCCCCCAACCATTACCTCAGTATTAGCCTTGGTAACATCAATAGATAAGAGCACAGCCAGCCAATAGGAATACATACATACATATTCATTCCTAAGTGACCTTTACTGACCTGGGAAGTGTGAACACTTTGTTTCATTTTCTGTTGGTGTTCGTTAGTTTCCAGTTCCATTTCCCATCCCCCCAACCATCACCTCAGTGGTAACCTTGGTAACATCAATAGATAAGAGGGCAGCCAGCCAATAGGAACACATATTCATTCCTAACTGACCTTCAGTGACCTGGAAAGTGTTTATTTGTATCATTTTCAGTTAGTGCGCACTAAATCGAGTTAGTGCGCACTAACGGGGAGTTAGTGCGCACTAACTCGAGTTAGTGCGCACTAACACGATTTAACGATTTTTAACGATAAATCGTTAGAATTTCTATTGTATCGTGTTCTATAACGATTTAAGACGATATAAACATTATCGGACGATAATTTTAATCGTTGAAAAACGATTCACATCCCTACTTGTTTCTCCATACCCTCGTGATGATCCTTCACCATTATCTCTGGGACAATTCCCTTGCAACCACTGTTCAGTCTGTGTTCATATACACACAGGGGTAGATTTTCAAAACAGCACGTGGGCGTACATGTGCGCGCGCTATCCGGCGCGCACACATGTATGCCCGATTTTACAACTTGCGCACGCAGGCACGTGCAAGTTATAAAATCGGGGGTCGGCACGCACAAGGGGTTGTACAATTGTGCACCTTGGGTTAGATTTTCAAAGGGTTACACGGGTAACTTCGGACACCTGTCCCTGCATGTGCCAAGCCTATTTTGCATAGGCTCGGCAGCGCGCACAAGACCCGGGATGCGCATATATCCCGGGGCTTTGAAAAAAGGGCTGTCTGGGGCGGGGCTGGGGCAGTGGTGGTCCAGGGGTGGTCCAGGGGTGGTCCTGGGGTGGTCCAGGGGCGGTCCCGAGTCCTCTGGCACAGCAGCTGTGCCAGGGGATGGTGCGCCGGCAGCGGGCCGGCACGTGCTAGTTACGCCTGCCTCGGACGCGCATGAGTCACGGGGCTTGCCTGGGGGCGTGTCAGGGGCGTGTCAGGAGTGACACAGCATTTTTGGGGCGTGTCTTGGGGGCGTGTTTCCGGCTCGGGGGCGTTTCAGGGGCATGGCCTGGTGCGCATAAGTTACTACTGCCCGGAGGCAGTAATAACTTTTAAGATAAAGGTAGGGAGGGGGTTTAGATAGGGCCGGGGGGGGGTGGGTTAGGGAGGGGAAGGTGCGGGGGGTGAATGGAAAGTACCCTCCGAGGTCGCTCCGATTTCGGAGCGGCCTCGGAGGGAACGGGCAGCGTGCGCAGGGCTCGACGTGCGCAAGGTGTACAAATGTGCACCCCCTTGCGCGCACCGACCCTGGATTTTATAAGATATGCGCGGCTACACGCTTATCTTATAAAATCCCGCATAGATTTGTAAAATCTACCCCAAAGTATGTTAGTTTTTTCGCAATCAATAGTGGGGGTTCACTATTTGATTCAATATCTCCCAGTGGTTAAGTGCAGATGTATGGGGTGTCAGTGGGATTCTAGTTGGTATTCTGTTGTTTTAGCTTGTTGTAAATTCTTATTTTCATTTATTATTTTTGTCATGTACTCATATCTGGTCTGTCATATTTGAAATGCTTGAGTATTTTTGGATTCATTTTCATTTATGAACTGTTGGTGTTCCTCAGGTAGATCTTACTGCTGCAATATGTGTGGCATCCCTTAGTGGGAGCGGCTGTTCGTTTTCAGTGTTGGTGGTTTTATTTTTTGTGTCACCCATGTCATTTTCTTCATTGTTTTAAATTCAAAATTTTTTTTATTTGATAGCTTATAAAGCCAAGAGTATATAAATGTGACATTGTGTTTCAATTTTATCTTTTCAGCTTTAACTGATTTATCAAGCCTATCAGCATTTTAAATCCAGTTGCATTTTATGCTCCACCTGCTTTGGCAGGAGTGGAGCTTCATGAGGTAAAACTTATTTTGTATTTTTCTTTTCAAATTTCTACCATCGTTCATTCCTTTTTATGAAAAACATTTTTTTAATTATGTTTCTATTTAATATCTAACACGTGAGTTCCATTTGAGGTAATTTTGGGGTATTTTAGGAATTTCCAAATTCTGATTGGGGGTGGTTCAGCAAGTTTTCGTAATAATGTAATTTTTCATTTTTCATATATCCTTTTGACAGATTTTTTTGGGTGTCTGATATGTCAGGGTTTCCCCCTGAGGAAGCTGTATTTGACGAAACAAGGACCTTGTCGGGGCATTTGACATCATACCCAAGAGAAACATCTTTTCTCATGTGAATTTTTTCTAGCTAATTATTAAATATATGTGATATTGTTTTTATTTACCACTGTATTCAGGCTTTTTGTCATATGTGATATTGAGTGAGTGTTTCGAGGTCATATTTGTAATATTTTATAGCTTCAAGTCACAGGAATATTTGTAAGATCTATATACATATGTTTATGTCAGCTGTACACTTAGGGGCAGATTTTAAGAGCCCTGCTCGCGTAAATCCGGGCGGATTTACGCGAGCAGGGCCTTGCTCGCCGGTGCACCTATGTTCCATAGGCCTACCGGCGCGCGCAGAGCCCCGGGACTCGCGTAAGTCCCGGGGTTTTTCGAGGGGGGCATGTCGGGGCGTGTCGGGGGGGCGTGTCGGATCGGCACAGCGTTTTGGGGGCGGGATGCGGCATTTCGGGGGCGGGCCCGGGGGCGTGGTTTCGGCCCGGGGTGATCTGGGGGCGTGGCTGCGCCCTCCGGAACCGCCCCCAGGTCCTGTCTCGGCGCGCTAGAGGCCCACTGGCGTGCGGGGATTTACTTCTCCCTCCGGGAGGCATAAATCCCCCGACAAAGGTAGGGGGGGGGTCTAGATAGGGCCGGGGGGGTGGGTTAGATAGAGGAAGGGAGGGGAAGGTGAGGGGAGGGCGAAAGCGAGTTCCCTCCGAGGCCGCTCCAATTTCGGAGCGGCCTTGGAGGGAACGGAGGCAGGTTGCGCGGCTCGGCGTGTGCCGGCTACACGAAATCGGCAGCCTTGCGTGCGCCGATCCAGGATTTTAGCGGCTACGCGCATATCTACTAAAATCCAGCGTACTTTTGTTGGCGCCTGATGCGCCAACAAAAGTACGCGAAGGCGCGCTTTTTGAAAATCTACCCCTTATTATATATTGTAAGTACTTTTTGAAAATTGTACATCTGTAATGTTCAAATTTCCATTTTTGAACTAATTATTTTGCATTATAATTGCTATGTTACAGAAATTTGGAATGTGAAGAGTCACTGTAAGCTTAATCAGAATTCTAATTGAGACATAATCACATCTGACTGCTAAACCTTTGCATATGTATAGGGATACATGTATGGTTGTTTGAAGTCATATATTTAGGAGGCTTAAGGTGTTCTTGTATTTTATTTTTGTTGAACTAATATGAATAAAAATTTATATTTTTTTAATTGTTATCATACTCTCTCATACTAGAGTTTTTTCCTACTCCTTCGGAGTGTTTTTTTGTGTATATCTATCTATCTATCTATCTATCTATATATATATGTATAAATATATATATATATATGTATATATATCTATATATATATATATATGTAATATATATATATTAATACATACATACTGGCTATCCTGAATTCACATTTTAGAATCATATTGGAATTTTATGTATTTTATAACTTCAAGGTACAATATAAAAATGATTAAAAGATGGCTAATGCATTTATAATACAATAACAGTTTTGTAATTTTACTTCATACTGAGTTTTAGAAGCCATGATTGTATAAATATTATTAGCTAATTTTCTTTTCAATTCATATTCAAGAGTAGTCTTTTTAATATCTAGGGGCTGTAATCCCAGCATTATGAAAATGACAATATTATACTTTTTTATTTTCAAATTTATAGGCTGCATCTGCCACAAGGCTAGAAAATGGCTTGCTCTCTCATGCCATCCTCAAAAAAATCTCCATAATATTCAAGATAGCAGTTTAATGAGCTAGGAATGTAATAGCACTCATCTGCCCCAGGTCCAAAACCTGGAGAACAGCTTACTTATGCAGTGAGGCTGTCCTTTTGATTTGTTAGATGTTACTGAACTATTTTAATGTTTGAGAACAAAAAGAAAAGTTGGGTAAAAGTCAGATGGGGGATATACAAAATAGCTAAATAAGGAAATTTAAATTTGACAAAGTATTGACTATTAAAATGGTCGATACTTTGTAATGTCCTAAATGTAAATAACCAAATATAAAGAAGGAGCAGAGCAGCACTCCAAATTTTAATATACAGTCCACAGGGAGTGCAAAGAGGATACAGGTCCAATAGTTTTATCATCAAAATGTTTATTTTAAACGTTCAAATAGGCCACTCCTATTTTCATAACATGCACAGGCAAATGACTGCTTCAGGGTCCCCCGAAATGGACCCCGTGTTTCGCCCGAAGGCAGCGTCGGGAGGGACAATCTATAAATTTAACAATGGCTAGAAGAAAACAACAAAACATGAGTGTTAAAAGTAATGGACCAATTTAAGGGTACAGAATATTTCTATTGACGCCGGAACACATACCTTAAGGTAAGCTGAGGAGTTCACACAGCTAAATCAGCAAGGAGAGCGGGCGGCTAGACAAAACACAGCGTTTTAAAGAAAGCAGTTTTGGCGCGATTTTGTACAAGCAATCAAAAAGCAAGTAGGTCAGCCAATCAGGATAGGACAAACCTAACGCTCAATTAAGTGGATACAGCAAATAGATCATGCGGAGCTAAGAATTGTATTCAAGAGGATACAATAATTGCAATCGTATGCCAGACAATACTATGTATTAAAGGAAGTATTGCCACTCAATTTCATTGTTTAGTCCTGCCGGATGCAGGCTATTGAGTGTAAAGATCCACTTCTGTTCTCTGCGGATAAGCATTTCGGAAAAATTTCCTCCCCGAGATGGCGGATGAAGCAAATCAATCACCAAACATTTCAAATCATCCTCAGAGTGCCCTGCTGTTTGCCAATGGGAGACAAGCGGAGCAGTTTCATGGCCAGTACGAATGTTTGACCGGTGCTCAATGATACGAGTCCGTATCTGTCTGGTAGTTTTACCCACATATAATTTTGGGCAGGGGCACAAAATCACATAGATTACTCCTCGTGAATGACAAGTGGTGGAGAATCTGAGAAAAATTTTTTTATGTGTAATGGGATGTTCAAAACTATTGGTGGAGAGAACAAAAGGGCACACTGAACATTGTCCACAAGATTGATGACCTAATGTGACAGCTGAATCAATGGTAGGATTGGGTTGAAAATGTGAATGGACCAACATGTTTCTCAAATTTTTCCCACGGCAAAAAGAAAAGCGTAATGGATAATTGGCAGTGCAGCATATCTGCATGCATGGGGGTCTGCAGAGATTTATGTAAGTATTTTAAAACCTGTGCAGCACAATCCATGCAACTTTGAAAATGTGCATATCTCTGCCCCAAGACTACATGAAAAAAAGTACATGAACATTTTTTCTCTTTTATGTGCATACATACTTTCCCATGGATTCTGTTCCTGGGTTACAATAGGATGGGCACATTAGAAAAATGGCAGCTCCTACTTGGCAGCCAAACTTTACTGCTATGCAAGAAGTTATACAATTATCCCTCTTGAGGACTATTTTCAAAGCAATTTGTGCAAGTAAAAAGCATTTTACCTATTTAAATCAGCATCTGAAAACAAAACCCTGCTAGAAAGGACAATCAAAGAAAATCAGTTACCCCATGATAGCCCCATAACAGTAGAGGAAATTAAACAATGCCTCCAGACACTTCAGCCTAAAAAAATCAAGTGACCCTGAAAAGATACTACATAAAGTGTTCAAATACAGTGATGTATGAATGCAGGAAACACTAGCTAAACTGTTTAGCCTGTTGCCAGATTTAGTAGCATGGCATCAATTTAATGTTTGAGTGCTTGCCAGGTACTTGTGATTTGGATTGACCACTGTTCGAGACAGGATACTGGGCTTGATAGATCCTTGGTCTGATCCAATATGGCTTATCTTATGTTCATATGTGATGTTTGAACTTTCCAAATAGAACAGCCTATACTAGTTATGTGCATTCGTTTCAAACAAATTTCAAAAACATAACAAATAAGGGCAATTTGTTTAATTCAGGGGGGGGGGGGGTACTCAAAATGAATTGGGGGCTCCTTGAATGAAAAAAACCTTATTTGATGCATTTATTTGAAAAGAATGCAACAGGCCGAAGCCTAGGCCTGAGACTGGAGCCTTGCCTAAGGCATAGGATGAGGTCAAAAGCAGAGGCTGTGGCCTGTCCCCTAGCGCGACACCAGGGCCTTGGCCTAAGACTAGACACAAAGTTATGCACTTGCTTAGGGCATAGCCCAAGGCCCAAAGTAGAGGCTGTGGCCTTGATGCGGGCACAACACCGGGATCTGAGCCTAGGCCAAGTTCAATGCCAGAGCCTTGGCTGAGACCCCAAAAAATTCTTTCCTCATCTGTTGGGTATCCGATGGGAAGGGGCCTCAGCCCAGACCCTGGCCCATGCTGTGACTTCCCCTGGAGGTCGTGTCCCGATGCCTGGGCCTTGGCTTAGGCTGGAGTCCGGAGGTCGGCTGATGCTGTGACCAGGCCCAGAAGCTGAGTCCTGACACTGGAGCCTCAGCCTGGAATCAGGCCCAATGCCATGACCCTGCCCAGAGGTCTGGTCCCAATGCCAGGGCCTCGAACTATATCCAGGCCCAGAGCCAGGCCTGTCACCGTGACCCAACCCAGAGTCTGGGTCCTGACACTGGGGCCTCGGCCCAAACCCAGGCTTGATGCCACGACCTGTGCTGGAGGTTGGGTCAGAGCCAGAGCCTTTGCCCGGACCAAAGCCTGACACAGCAAATCAGCCTGGAGACCAGGTCTGGACACCTGGGCCTCAGCCTAGGCTGGAACCTAGAACCAGGCCTGGAGGCCAGGTCCTAATACCAGGACCTCAGCCCAGAACCAAGCCTGATGATGGGGCCTGGCCTCGGTCTAGGACCAGGCCCAAAACTGGAGGCTAAGCTTCAAAGCTGCTCCCTTGTTATTCTCTTCTCTTCTGACACCATCCGCTGGGGCTGTGCCAGACTTAATTAACTCCGGTGCATTCAACCCAGTGGTCAGTGCCATTTTGATATACAGCAGCGGGGCTCCAGACTAGTTCAAGGCCTAGGCTTTGGGGTCTGGTGTCTGGGTCAGGTTGCGATGTCCATCCTAGTTCCAATCTCTGGACTAGGCCAAGGCCCAGGCATATGGACCTGGCCTGTGGTTTGGGTTGCAGCATCGGGCCTGGGTCTGGGCTGAGGCCCCATGTCATAGAAACATAGAAACATAGAAACATAGAAATGACAGCAGAAGAAGACCAAATGGCCCATCTAGTCTGCCCAGCAAGCTTCACACATATTTTCTCTCATACTTATCTGTTTCTCTTAGCTCTTGGTTCTATTTCCCTTCCATCCCCACCTTTAATGTAGAGAGCAGTGATGGAGCTGCATCCATTCAGGAGGTTATGTCAGGACATAACCTCCTGAATGGGTCGCAGTTTTGAACCTAAGTCCAGGCTCGAGACTAGCCTGAGGCCCCAGCATCAGGATTTGGCCTCTACGCTGGGTTGTAGCAGTGGCCTGGGTTCGGGCTCCAGCTTAGGCCCTGACACTGGGACCCAGCCTCGGCTCTAGTGCCTCTTGGTGAGGTCTCGGCATCAGGTCTGGGTCTGGGCTGCGAGAGTCTGAGCATAGGCCAGGGGTCGAGACAGGCAGCAAGAAGGCAAAGTCTGAGTCCAGTCCAAGGGTTGAGGCAAGCAATGAGAAGATGCAGTCCGGGTCCAGTCTAATGGCCAAGGCAGGCGGCAAGAAGATGATATCTGGGTACTCTTCAAGGTTTGAAGCAGGCAGCGAGCAAGAGAGTGGTTGGGATCCAAATCAGGGGTCAGAACCAGAGAATCAGGACAAGACAAATAAGGCATCAAGACCAAGACAGGTTGAACCTGGCAAGTAATAGACAGAGAAGAGGACTAGAGTACAAGGCATTTACAGACATGGACTGGACAAAGGCAAGGCAAAGGCAGGAAGAGGGCAAGGAGACGAGGTAACCAGGAGACACAGGAGCAGCACGCACTGCAGACTAGGCAGAGGACCTGTTGCTGAGGCAGGGAACTGCTGTGCTGGGAGAGCTATAAAGAACCTGGCATGTGATGTCATCAGAGGGTGCTGAGAGGTTTTTCCTACCACAGGCCCTTTAAGCATAGGTACATGCTGAATGCACACACCTAGATGGAGCAGGAGCTTGGGGGTGTCCTTGGGCAATGCTGGCACTGTGGCGTTCTGGGGTGAGTCAGCCAGTCACGGAGTAGTCCTGCAGCCAGCCCATCGTTTCACCATTGAAAATAGTTTTGTGGCACAGGTATCTTCAGTCTTTCCATGATGGCCTTATCTTCTAGGGGTGTGCATTCGGATTGACCGCATTAGTAAAACGCAACTCATATTTTTTTTTTACTTAAAAAATTGATTCGACATAAACGATCGGATTTCCCACATATCGAACATAGATATGTTCGATATGTGGGAATACGAGCCGGGAATCACGTGGCGCCGCGTCACTCAGACGCGACGTCACGTGATTCCCGGCAAGTTCGCGCCGGACGGCTCGTTCGGCCCAAAAAGAACTTTTGGCCAGCTTGAGGGGGTCAGGAGGCCCCCCCAAGCTGGCCAAAAGTTCTTTTTGGGCCGAACGAGCCGTCCGGCGCGAACTTGCCGGGAATCACGTGACGTCGGCGTCACGTGATTCCCGGCTCGTTCGCGCCGGATGGCTCGTTCGGCCCAAAAAGAACTTTTGGCCAGCTTGGGGGGGTCAGGAGGCCCCCCCAAGCTGGCCAAAAGTTCTTTTTGGGCCGAACGAGCCGTCCGGCGCGAACGAGCCGGGAATCACGTGACGCCGCGTCACTCGACGTGCCACCGACGTCACATGCTTCTCGCCAAGGATTGCAGAAATGACGTCCTCACTCCTCGCTCGATCACCAGGGAGTTGTGGTAAGTCTGGGGGGGGGATTAAGGAGGGTGAGGGGGTTTAAATTTTTTTTTTGCACATATGTACATATACCCAACTCATTGGATTTTTTTTATGTCCATATTGGCCGCAAGTGGGACCCCCTTTCGGACATAAAAAATATGAACATAAAATTTTGCTCTGCACATCCCTATTATCTTCCCTAAGCTCCCCTTTAATTCCTTGATCATATAATGGTCCAACTGACTCCCTCACAGGCTTCTTTCTTTGAATGTAATTTAAAAAGTTTTTGTTTATAAGGCCACCTTCTTTTCAAATTCTCTTTTAGCCTGCCTTATTAATGTTTTGCATCTAACTTGCTAATGCTTATGCTTTTTCCAGTTTTCCTCAGATGGATCCTTTTTCCAATTTTTGAAAGAAGTTGTTTTGGCTACAATAGCCCCTTTCACCTCACCTTTTAACCATGCCGGTGCATGGAAATATTTGAGATATTTAAATGACAATATCTTATTGCCCCATCTTGCCTTTACTTTAAGGTATACATGTTTAGATCTTTAAGTCTATCTACAAATGCTTTAGAATAAAGACCACTGATCAATTTAGTATCCACTCTCTGGACCAACTATAACTGGTTTATATCCTTTTGAAAGTGTGTTTCCTGAATTGTACACAGTATTCCAAATGAGGCCTCACCAGGGAACTATACATGGGCAATATCACCTCCCTTTTTTTGTGGATCATTCCTGTCCCAGTGCAGCCCAGCATCTTTCTGGCTTTTGCTATTACTTTATCCACCTCTTTTGCCATCTTAAGATCACAAGATACAATTACCTCCAGATACCTCTCTCCTTTTGTGCTTAGAAGAATTCCACTTCCAATACTGCACCTCTCTTTGGGTTTTTGCATCCTAAATGCATTACTCTGCATTTTTTAACATTACATCTTAGCTGACAGTCTCTAGACCATTTCTCAAGCTTTGCTAGATCCCTCCTTATGTTTTACACATCTTTCTGACTGTCTACTCTGTTGCAGATTTTGGTATCATTGGCAAAAAAAACCAATCTTTTCCTGATAATCCTTCTACTATGTTGCTCATGAAAATATTGAAAACATCCTGTCCTAGGACTGATCCCTGAGGGACACTACTAGTAAGACCTTTTTCTCCAAGTAAACTCCATTTACCACTACTCTTTTTGCCTCCCACTCAACCAATTTCTAATCCAGTTAGTCACTCTAGGTTCCATTCCAAAGGCACTAAATGTATTTTTAAGTCTCCTGTGCAGAACCATGTCAAAGGCCTAAGTCAAATCCAAGTACACTACATCGAGCGCTCTCTCTTAATCCAGCTCTCTAGTTACCCAATCAAAGAAATTGATCTGATTCATCTTTCAACATTTACTTCTAGTAAAACCATGCTGCCTTGGATCATACAATCCATTAGATTCCAAAAACTGCACTATCCTTGTTTTGGCAGTGATTCCATTAATCTACTCTATGCAACCAATGCAATGTGGAGGACCTTTGCCACAAATGGCGTGATCTGTTCTGAAAACTGCAGGAGAAGTGGCAAATGATCTGGCTGAAGGGCCCTCCAACGTATTCCCTGCTACTGAATGGCAGGTACTGAACACCATTCCTGAAGTGGCTGCAGTTGGGGTAAGCCAGCAAGCCACATCCAGATCAAGAGGCACACAAGGCAAATGTTTGCTGTCAACATTTAAGAGATGTATAGGGTTGTCTCTATGTTATTTTATTTATTATTTATTTAAAATCATTTATTATCTGCTTATAGCAGACCCATTGTGCTAAGCCGAGTACAATAATATTAAAACACATCTAGTCTAACTAAATAAATATCTACATATTTACATATACACATATCTACATATATAAAGCCAACCTCTTGGCTCCATTGCCTGCCTGTAGGGCCATCATAATCAGAGCAGCCTGTTGAAAGACAAGTACATTTTTAGGTGCTAACCTGTCCATGCCTATACTGCATAATGCAGTGAGAGAGATACAAGAACCAGCTAGGGAGAGTTTTAACTGGAGGGCCTGGGTTAGAGGTCCTTGGTTGCAGCCAAAGTCTGTAAAGAAAGTTCTCTGCTATGTCTAAAATCAATATGCAAAGGCAGTTCCCACATTTTGGATAATTTATCTACTTGCAGGAGAAGATGCTGACCAAGACTCTAATATGCTTGGGCCCAGTTCTGTGTGTAGGCTAGGACAGCAACCTTTGGAGAAGCCACCTATTGCACAGATACAGACAGAGCCAGAAGAAGCATCTAACAACCAGGCCACATATGCCATGCTGGAGGAAGAGGAGGATGAAGAGGGTCAAGAGGAGCAGAAACTGCAGGAGCCAGAAGATTGTGTTCTTATTCCAATAGAGCAAGGCAGTGCACTATGAGCTGTTTCCTGTGGTGGAGGAAGAGGAGAACATGTGTCACCACGGGGAACAGCAGCCACAATCTCCTGTGCCAGATCTAGAAGTGGTCATTCCTACCACCTGATAGCCAGGAGATGGCTCAGATTGATCATCTCATGCATCTCCTTGCAGGCCAGCAGAAAGAGATGTACAGCATCCAAGTGTTGCTCTGAGGGATACTTACCAGGCAGCATCCCTGGCAGCCACTGCTGCTCAGGACGCCTCCTCCCTTTGCTGGTCCACAGCAGTTCACCACTGCCGATGCTAATGTACTGTAACAACACACTGCAGTGACATGCATTAATAACAATTATCCATGTTACTCTCTGGGAAGTACATTTCTTTAGGGCTGCTCATTTCAGAAAATGGTGCATACATATATGTTTGGGTAGTTCTAACATATTGCAAGAGACCTTTATTTCATGTGCATTTTGCACACGACACTATATTAGACACACAAAAACACTAGTAAAGAAATATACTGAATAGAATACCTTTATAGAAAAAGCCATTATAAAATCCATGCCTTTCATGTAGGCATGTAAAGCAAACTGCTAATAACAAATATCTATCACATTGTGGCACCTCAATGATAGACCACAATTGCCACAAGATTATGAAGCTAAGCAAAGGTAATAAAGGATCTTTATAGGTTTTGATGATATGTCACTTATGCTTTGCTGAAGCGAAATGTTAGACCTGCTGCTGGTTTCATGCAATTGCAGCTGTTCCCTTTATGGAAGCAAAACGTATGCCTGCCTATGCTGTGGCCACATACACTATGCCTTAAGGATGGAGCTTTGTTATAAATCATTCCTGGGTCTTGTTGCCCAACTTAACTATACCAATGTTTTAATTAGTTCATGCTATAGCCTCAGCTATTGAGATATATGCAGTAATGATGGCAGAAAAAGACCAACAGATCCCAGCAATATTCCTATAGTAGTAACTATCACTCTGTGCAGGTTACTCCCAGGTTTCTGTTAAGGGTAGTATGTTATGGGTCGTAGCTGCCGATCCTTGCAGGTTACCTACATGCCTCCTTTTCTTCATTCAACATTCAGCCTTTAGGGATCCACAATTTTGATCCCATGCCTTTTTGAATTTGTTTACTGTTTTCATCTTTACCACCTCTTCCAGCAAAGAATTCCAGGCATCCACTACTCTCTCCATGAAGAAATATTTCCTGATGATGGTTCTGAGTCATCCTCACCTGGACTTTCATTTCATGACCCCTAGGTGTACTGTTTGCTTTCCAACAGGAAAGGTTTGAGGATCAGGCATCATTAAAATGTTTCAGGTATCTGAAAGTCTGTATCAACTCTCCCAGGGCCCCTGCACTTCTTCTCTTCCAGGATATACATATTCAGATCCTTCAGTATCTCCTCATAAGTCTTCTGATACAGATGCCACACCATTTTGGTTGCTCTTCTCTGAACTGACTCCTTCCTGTCTCTATCCTTTATGAGATATGATCTCCAGAACTGAACACAGTACTTCAGGTGAGGACTCACCAAGGACTTGTACAAGGGCATTAACACCTCTTTTTCTTACTGGTTATTCCTCTCTCTATGCAGCCCAGCATTCTTCTGGCTTAGTTATTGCCATTTCACATTGCTTTGCGAGCTTCAGATTGCCAGACACTATTACCCCAAGGACCATCTCCCAATATGTGCACCTGATCAAGTACAGCTTTCTTGGATTACCGCACCCCAGATCATCGACTCTGCACTGCTTGGTACTGAATCCCAGCTGCCAAGTCTTCAACCACTCTTCAAGCTTTCTTAAGTCACTTTTCATTCTCTTTACTCCTTCAGGTGTGTCCATTCTGTTGCAGATATTAGTATCATCTGCAAATAGGAAAACTTTACCTACTATCTCTTCCACAATGTAGCTCATAAAGATATTGAACAGAACTGGTTCCAAAACAGATCCCTGTGGCAATCCAATTAACACTGTTTTCTCTTCAGAGTAGGTTCCATTTACCATTACACGCTGTCTCCTGTCAGCCAACTACTTTGTATTCCATTCCACTTGGCACCGAGTCTTAAGCTTCTCATTTTATTCTTGAGCCTCCTACGCGGGACTTATCAAAAGCTTTGCTGAAATCCAAGTAAATCAGATTGAGCGCTTTTCCCTGATCCTTATCTCTAGTCACCCAATCAAAAAAGTCAATTAGAATTGTCTGATAGGACCTCCCCCTGTTGAATCCATTTTGCCTCGAGGTAAACAACTCACCAGTTTGTAGATAGTAGGGATGTGCTTCGGGTTTTGATATTGTGTTGGGCTTTGATTCGGGGCCCCCCTGTGGGAATTTAGTTTTTCCCGCGGCTCGGGGTTTTTCTTTGGGGGGGGCCCCGATTTTCGGGTTAGTGTGCACTATTGGGAGTTAACGCGCACTAACTCCCAATAGTGTGCACTAATAGGTCAGAGTTGGTGCTCACTAACGGGAGTTAGCACGCACTAATGGGAGTTAGCGCTCACTAACTCCTGTTACTGTGCACTAACCTGAAAAATACATTTTTCCAAAATTTAATTCATTTTTTGGTTCTCTCAAACCATTCGTTGAAATTGCAATTCAGGAAAAACGAATGCACATCTCTAGTAGATAGTTCACTGTACTTTCCCTTAGAAGTGTCTCCATTAATTTTTCCATCACCTAGGTAAGGCTAACTGGCCTGTAGTTTCTAACCTCCTCTCTTCGATCAACCTTGTGAAGCGGGACTACCACTGCTCTTCTCCAGTCAAGTGGCACTACTCCCGCTTCCAGGGATCTAATGAACAGGTCATTCAGTGGACCTGCCAGCACATCTCGGAGCTCCCTCATCTGGCCCCATGTCTGAGCATCTTTATTATGGCTATAGTATATATGTCTAGTGCTCCAACTTGAGCACAAACCACACCCAGTGGCCAAGCATAAGTGATGACATGCCTGGTTCACAGTGAGAATGAGTGAAAGTAGAATGCAAGAGATAAAGTGTATTCTCAAGGTTGATTGTAAGAAGAAGACTTTTATTGAAATATTTAACATGGTGACTCACCCAAAAGCCAAGCCTTGGTTATTTCACCCAGAGCCGTAGCTAGGCAATTTGGCACCTATGGCCAAGTGAAAAAGTGTGCCCTCACCCCATGCACAACATGACACAATGAACCGAAAGACTCTTAATTTTCTTTTTATTTAAACCATAACACTATTAATATTATAATCTATAAGTAAACATAAAATTAACTTCAAAACAAGTTATGCATGAGATATAGTTGTGTACAACGATGGCAGGACCAGTTTGAGAAACATGCTAGAGCAGTGTGCCATGCACACTGATGTGCTTTCAGATCTTATTAGGTGCACCATGGAAAAGTTACCACTGCCTGATGCACAGATTTAGACCAGTATGTTGGTGCTGCTTTCAGAACCTCACAGCAACAAGTCACCAGCAATGGCTCTTAACACATAGCAGCTCATATCTGAGAACATATGTAATAATACATCGCCTCATCTTCCTAGCTACGGCATGAGCTATGAGGTACAATAATTAATTAGTAACTAAAAATTGTGCATTTATAACAGATTTAACTTGAAAAAGGACATATTTCAATACAATAGACACATCAAATACACAATAAGGGGTAGATTTTAAAAGGTGCGCATGCTACCCAGTGCGCACACATGTACGCCCAATTTTATAACTTGCATGCGCAGGCGCATGCAAGTTATAAAATCCGGGGTCGGCGCACATAAGGGAGTGCACAATTGTGCACCTTGTGCGTGCGGAGCCCACTCAGAACCGCGCTGCCTTCCCCCGTCCCCTACCCCCCACCCCTCGTTCCCTTCCCTTCCCTTACATCCCCCGCCCTTTCCCCCCTACCTTTTTTGTCTTCTTTTTTTTGTTTCAAAACTTACTTCAGCCGTGGGGCGGAAGTAAATTGTGCACACCGGCCAACTACTGGCACGCGATCCCTGGCACAGTGGAAAATGACTGCTGTGCCTGGAGCCTCTGATCCCGCCCCTGCCTCCACCCCCACCCCGCTCATGCCCAGCCCCCTTCCCACCCCTTTAGTAAAACCCCGGGACATACACATGTCCCGGGGCTTTACGCGCGTCACTATGCCTTTTGAAAATTGGCCCAGCACGTGTAATCCTTTGAAAATCTGGCCTAAGTAAAACTAATAAGATTTTTAAAAAATCTCTCATTCTCCTTACCTGGGAACTTGTGATTTCCGGTCACTCTAAACCTTAGATTGTTGTGGATTAGTATATGTGTGTGTGTGTGTTAGGGCATGCGCAAACTTTCTCCTCTCTCTCTAACACACATAAATGTTCTCTCTCTCTCTCTTACACACACACGTACAAGCTTTCTCTCTCCCTCCTCACAGACACATGCTCTTTCTCTCTCCGCTTCCCCATACATACATATGCTATCTTTCTTTCCCCCACACATGCCCTCTCTCTCTCCTGTGTACACACACACACACACACACACACATACACAAACACAGTCTCTTACAACATCAGCCTCTCCCACCCAACCCACCAATGTCCCCCTTTCTGTTCCTGTCTCCCCCCCCCCCCAAGCAGTACCAGACAGTATCCCTCTGTCTTCTCATTCCCTTCCAAGCCAGCACCATTAGCATCTCTTTGTTCTTCCCCATGGCCCTGTCTATTCCTGCCTCCACTCTTTCTCACACTGCCAGGAACTTTCGCCTCTCTCCCCCCCAGGAACATAGGGCATCACTAGCATCACTCCCTTCCCTGTCCCCCAGACACCTCTGGTCTCACTGCCCTCTTCCTCCTCCTGACACCACATCCTGGGCTCAAGCTACCCTTCCTCCTGAAGCTTTTTCCTACCTGGTGGCCGGCTGCACTGCAGTGCTCTTAGAGGCAGTCTCATTCAAAGTCAATGCTGCTGTAGAGCCTCATCCTCCACATGCTTACTGCTGGATTGTCTGGCTCCAGAGTCCTTCTTCGTGATAGCAGCCAGCTATAGCCATTCCCTTCTTCATTGCCTGCCATGGCACTGCCTGCCCTGCCTCTGTATGGCATATGCTTAACACTGCGCCTGCGTGGCTGCAAGTGTGGAAGCATGCCTACATGGGAAGCACTGTTAGTGTTGCGAGGAAGCAGGAAATGAAGTTGTGGCAGGTGGCAGATGGCAGCCGTGGCACAGAACTAAGTCCCCAGTGTGACCAGTGGTGGTGGTGGTGGTGGTGCCGATGAAGCAGCACCCTTTCAGTCTGGCACCTATGGCCACGGCCATACTGGCCATAGGCTAGCTACGGCACTGATTTCACTGCTCTCAAACTTCTCTGCCAGTTCAGACTGAGTGAGAATGTTGCCATCATGACAGGAGCCAAGGTACATAGCTAAGATGTCTGTGATAATTCCCCCAGGAATTGCAGACAACATGCATATTCATGGAGTGGAACCATTTCCTATTCCCTATAACTTCTCTCTTCCTTACGTGATGACCAAAGTGCCTAATCTGTGCAGTCAAAAAGCCCCAGCACAGAGGGAAATTCATCTATGTCAAAGAATCTTCAGAGAGATAGTCATGTGGACTTTGTCCTCAAAAGCTCATGCTTTAATACATTGGTTAGTCTATAAGGTGCAACCTCTCTATTTTCATTTATGTCAAAAAAAGTAACTCATAGTTTGATCTTTCCATTCTCTTGTGTGAGGGAAAACAATGTAGTAATTTTTCAGAGAAGAACTTGATCGAACTGATGAATGCAATGGGATATGGTGGACAGAGTAATTACTGTAGTGTCTCCTACTATATTTTGAAAACTTACCATGGCCAAGAAAGTCAAGGCCATGTTGACTTTTATATGCACTGGCAATGCATGACTGCATTAAGTATCACTTTCCAGATCTGCTTGCTAAAATATCCAAAATGATCTGTGTTTGGAATCTATATTTAGAGAAGATATACTCCTCAGATAAGTCAAAATAATGAATTCAAGGTCTGTGAATGTTCTGCCCTGTTCCTCCTTCTCCTTCTCTGCTGCTCTGAACCTAATGCCTCTGTTGCCAAACACTCCAATAACACCACAAATGAAGCATTTGGTTTCAATGACCTGTATTGCCAAGCTTTGATTTGGAAACTGTTGCAGGAAACTCTAGCTGGCTAAAAGAGTCTTGCTTTTTTGAAAGACCTGTTCTTTAAAATTACCTAATTAGTAGTCCTAATTATGGTGACCCTTTGGGATCACCACTATATGGCCCTATTTCCTAAACCCTTTTTGAGCTAGGAGTACGAGTTGGGTAGTAGAGAGAGGGATGCACTTTTTCAGAACAGCGCTTCCAGTGAAGTTGCTGGAATGGTTAGCCCCCTACTAGTATAAAAAAAACAGCTTGCATCATACCTAGGTGTGGCATTTTGAGTTAGCAATGAGATGAAAAGGAGTGGGTTTTTTTCTGAGTTGATTTTCTTCCTGTTCTTGATGTGCTAGGCCTCGCAGCTTGGAACTTACACTGAAAAGAAAGGGAACAGTTGCCTTGTTGGTACACTAACTGTCCAGTAAGTGGGCTCAGGGTTGCTTAAGGGATTTTTGGACTTGTTTTCAAAGTTCTTCTGTGAAACCCCTGGTACTGGACATGGGTTAGAGGACTTTTGGGGAATAATTTTTCTTGGGAAGGCCACAAGTAGAGGAGATTCCTCTGTTCTCCATCATACAAACCCTGGATGGATCAGGAATGACTCACTGCAGGACAATTCCAGTTTTTGCAAAGATTTTCGGGGAAAATATTGCTGGCCTGAAAGTGGGGAAATCCAGAAGAGTTGCTTATTTCCTGCTACCTTGACCTTTCACCTGAAAGATCCTGAGTGTCATCTGGAGAAAAAGGACTGCAAGTAAGATCTTTTTTGTTATACCTGGAGACCCCCATCTGGGGACTTCACCTCAGGGAGAAGAGGTACAATTGAGAGTTGTGCAGATATTCAGACCCTGTTTTTTGTCTGCCAGTATTTTTGGAAGGGGATTTTCCATCCATAAATGGGATACCCCTGTCCATCTGGGAAGGCTTGCTTTTCCATGTCCTGGAGGGTGAGTTCTTTCCCTGGCCCACCTACTGATATACACTTGCACAGATAAAGAGAGTTGGTGTTACGATCCTGCCCGCGAGGAGCGTGGGCAGGCTCTTACCTTCTCACAGCCAGTTGGGCTGCTGACGCTGCTGCTTCTCTTTCCCTGAAACAGCTGGGGCTGTCCCCGCAGCTGTTGCCATGAGGCCGGCTCCTCTGCTCCTGTTTCTGCCTTCCCCCAACGTACTGCTGCGATCCCGGGACCTTTCAGCCAGCAGGGAGGCCGTCCTTGCCGGTGCCTGCTTCAGCCCGGGTCCTTGCCTGGCAGGGAAGCCGTCCCTGTCGGTGCCTGCAGCCTCTCACAGCTCCCTGCAGTCAGCACTTCTCTCGTCAGCCTTGCAGCATGGAGCGGTGACTGTAGCCTGCTACAGCTCCCTGCTTTCCCTGCAGCCAGCCTTACCTCTCTCTGCTTCTTCCTGCTTCAGTCCTTGCGGCTGGGAGCTGCTCCAGCGACCTGCCTTCACCCAGCTCCAGCCCAGGGCTGCTCCACTGCTTCCCTGGGCCTTCCACGTAGCTGAGGACGCCACCAGCTTCCAGCTCTTCTCTCCAGCCTCCTAGGGCGCGGGCACGCGCCTCTCTGCTCCTCTTCAAGGGCCAGCCAGGTGTGGCCCTCTGCTGACCCCTCCCTGGGCGTTGTCCACCTCAGTTCTACTAAAGGGCTCAGCTTCCAGTCTGTCTTTGCCTTCGCAAGGAGTTGGTCACTCCTGAGAACCTTCGCTCCAGGAAGTCGTCCGTGGTCCAGCCTTCTGCAAGGTCCTATGTTTCTTGTTCTCTGTCGGAGCTCCTCGTCCAGTCCTGATGTCTGCCTGCTATTCCAGTCCTGATGTCTGCCTGCCGTTCCAGTCCCAAGGTCTGTCTCTTGATCCAGTACCTGTGTTCCAATCCTGATGTTACCTGCTGTTCCTGATGTCCATGTTTTGCCTTCGCAAGGAGTTGGTCACTCCTGAGAACCTTCGCTCCAGGAAGTCATCCGTGTTCCAGCCTTCTGCAAGGTCCTATGTTTTGTGCTCTCTGTCGGAGCTCCTCGTCCAGTCCTGATGTCTGCCTGCTATTCCAGTCCTGATGTCTGCCTGCCGTTCCAGTCCCAAGGTCTGTCTCTTGATCCAGTACCCGTGTTCCAATCCTGATGTTACCTGCTGTTCCTGATGTCCATGTTTTGCCTTCGCAAGGAGTTGGTCACTCCTGAGAACCTTCGCTCCAGGAAGTCATCCGTGTTCCAGCCTTCTGCAAGGTCCTATGTTTTGTGCTCTCTGTCGGAGCTCCTCGTCCAGTCCTGATGTCTGCCTGCTATTCCAGTCCTGATGTCTGCCTGCCGTTCCAGTCCCAAGGTCTGTCTCTTGATCCAGTACCCGTGTTCCAGTCCTGATGTTACCTGCTGTTCCTGATGTCCATGTTCCTGCCCTGAGGTGTGTCTCCTGTTCCAGTATCCGTGTTCCAGTCCTGATGTTACCTGCTGTTCCAGATGTCCATGTTCCTGCCCTGAGGTGTGTCTCCTGTTCCAGTATCCGTGTTCCAGTCCTGATGTTACCTGCTGTTCCAGATGTCCGTGTTCCAGCCCTGAGGTCTGTCCTAGTCCTTGTTCCTGAACCTGATGCTTCAACCTGCCTTTGGCTGCCAGTGTGCAGCAAACCCTGCCTTGAGCTGCCAGGAGTGCAGCAATCCTGCTTTGACTGCCGGTGTGCAGCAATCCTGCTTTGGCTGCTGGTGTGCAGCAATCCTGCTTCTTCCCTGTTACCTAGATGTCGGTGCCAGATCCAGTTCCTGATCCAGTCCATATGTTCTGCCCTTCGTCTTGTCTGGCTCCTGAGCCTTCTGGCCTGTTGGGCCCTGGAGTGGCCAACAGGTGGGATTCGTCCCTGTGCTCTGGAGCTTCCGTTCCTGCCAGCCGACGGGGCTTCGGATGTCAGTATCCCAGCATCGGAGTTCGCTTCGCCTGGATCTCTCCTGCATTCTCCTGTTCTCAGCGTGGTCCGCGACTGGCCTTCCTGGGCTGTATAGGGCGCGTATGAGACAGGGTGGTCCGCGACTCAGTCCCATGGGTGGTCTGAGTAGGGCGCCCTGAGGGACAATGCCCATGTCTTCCTTCAGCCCTTATTCCTGAGTCTACATCTGCACCTTCAGTACCTCGCTTCTGAATCTACCTCTGCATCTACAGTACCTCGCTTCTGAATCTACGTCTGTGCATCCAGTACCTCGTCCTGAGTCCACGTCTGTGCCTAAGTCCACGTCTATGCATCCTGCACCTCGTTCCTGAGTCCACGTCTAAGCCTGAGTCTACGTTGTTCCTGAGTCTCGTCTGAATCCATGTTCCAGTCTTCGCTGCCCTGGCCTCCATCCGGCCTGCCGCTTCGTGCCATACCCTGCGGCAGGTCCGAAAGGGCTGGGAACGGTCGGAGGACTGTTCACAAGACCAACATTGCATTGTTGGGTCTTCCAAAGCGTGCAGGTCCGGAGGAGGGCCTGTCTCCGGTCATCACTCCAGCCTGGCTCCCGTCCAGCCCATGCTCGGGCATGCCACACCTCCCGCGGCACCTCTTCAGTGTTCCTTTGGGGTCGAGCCGTGGCCCAAGGACACACATCTCCCAGGAGTGGGATCGCTCTCCTAGCGCTCCACAATAGTTGGAGACCTGTGATTACAAGATATTTGTGCCAAGAACTGATGTGTCAAGTATTTACTTTTGAAGAATTGCTACAGTAAAGTTTTGTTTGGACACCCAACCTGAGTGTACAGAGTATTTTGTTGGCTCTCATCCCTCCCATGAGAAAGTGAAGAGAAACCTTTACAGGAAAGTGAAATAGAGAGTTACCCTCACACATTGGGCCTAGTAGGTGTATTCCTCCCCTTGCTCCCTATTGGCAAGAACCTGACGCTCCAGAGCCATAGGACATAGAGAAAAAGAAACAAAAGTTGGCCCTGGGACTCCGTGTGACCCCTGCTTCCAGGTCTAATCATTGGAACAAGGGCTACATAATGCTTGGCAGACCTAGGCTTGGGATCAGGCCTTGTCCTATGCCCAGGCCTTGGAGACAGAATACCACCTTGGCTGGACCTCAGGATCAGGCCTGGGCTAGGGCTAGGTGTAGGCCTTGGACTGGGCCTTGACAACTGGACTTTGTTCTTGGGCCAGGGCCACCGCAATGTGACCCAGCCTAAGCTAGGATGCAGCAGTCAGGCCTGGGCTAGAATCTAGGCCAAGGCCTTAGCAATGGGCCTGACCCAACTAGGCTAAGTCCTGGTCCCACTGGAGGCAATTTTGTTAAGTGTGCCCAATTTGCTAATAGAGCACATTAATTCCCAAAAACAAAAACTTCACACATTTTTCATTTTCAGAAAAAAAATCAGTTTGCTTGAAACAAAACAAAAACAGACTTATTCATCACATTTTTTCATTTTTGTTTCAAAGGAATGCACATCCCTACTGAACATCTGACTCTAGAATTAGTAGAACTGTAGGAAGGAACTGAAAGACTAGAGGTACAAGATTCCAACTGGAATCATAGTTTTGATGCAAAGAGTCTGGAGATGTAAAGTTTGTTGTGCAGCAAATCTGATAGCAAGACGGTGAGTCTTTTGGTTGCTGTGAAACTATTCCTCTGCAACCCTTTTTGACTGAGCCCAAGTCAATCCTTGATACCTGGAGGTGTGGTTTTGGGGGTTACCTGAATCAGTTTTCTCTGCTGCATCCCCTTACTTCAAGATCCAAGCTGGTCTGAGGGTTAGGACTTCTATCCTGATTCCCAGGACTGACCCTGGCCTCTTCCTAGGTTTCACACTAACATGATCCACCTCCTCAGGGTTTTACTCTGGTGCCTAGGGCCTGGTTTGTAGGTGTACTTTAGGTGGAACCCATGTGTCTTTCTAAGGACATTGATGTACCATACTGAGTTCCAGGAACATTATTCATGGCCATGATATCACCAGTCTGCTGACTCCATTATCCTGATCTGAGTTTTTCTGTAACCTAGAGTCCCTTGCAGAATATATTCCTTGTGCCCATGGTCCTGAATTAAAAAAAAAAAAGCACACAAGTCTTGCTTGGGACAGGTTTATCTGAGAATTGAGAAGAGGATCAATGAGATATTACGTTTATCTCATTGGGTTTACCTTCTGGTCTCAAGAAACACTGTGTGATACAGGATTCAGAGGGGAAGGTCATTTTCCCATTGGGCCAATGAATTTCAGGATTGTGCTTTTTCAGTCAGGAGGTTCCTAGGATGATTAATGAGCAGAGCAACTGAATAAATCCAAATGTTTTACACTTTTGATGGGACTGAACACATATCTCTTGGAGTTACAGTCTCTTGGGTCACTAGTCTGGACTTGAGCAAGGTTCCATCTATAGTTTCTACTAGATTATAGGGCTGACTTGATCTGGCAGGAAAGCTGAAGAGTATCTTATTTATTTATTTATTTATTTATTTATTTATTTAAAAAGTCTTCTATACCGATGTTAGTCGAAACATCACCTCGGTGACTAATGCTCTTCTAGAGCATTAGTCATAAATCTGGCACTCACATACAAGTCCACATTGAGTTGAATATTTTTAAGAAATGGAGTGAAGACACAGATTCTCTTCCACTGCCAGATTATGTAGTGATCTGAGAGTTAAGGGGCACCTCTGAAGCTATTGAAAGGTGGAATGGGCCACTGTTGGTTGCTTCTGAGGACAAGATAATGGAGCATAGTGCCCTAATTCTTGATATTAGAGGCAATGTTCAGGGCATCTCTGGCATTCCTTTGCCTCAGAAGTAAGCTGTGGCCGACCCCAGACCAATAAGGCTCAGACTGGCATAGCCATGCTATTCTTTGCATTCTCTACACCACTCATTTTGATGAGAGTCATTTCTAATGGAAAGCTCAATAAATGCATCCACCCTTTCAAAGGGGATCCCTAAACCAATCTGATTTCAAGAGGGCAAATACCCTTTAGAAATGATAGAACTGGAGGAAGGAACTGAAATACTAGGGCTACAAGACTGCATTTTCAGCCCGGAACCAAAGTTTTGACACTGAGTCTGGAGATGCAAGGTTTGGCATGGAGCAAATTCAAGTCTAAGAGGATGAGTCAGTCTTTGGATTGCTGTGAACAGCTTCCTGTTTCTCTGCAACTATTTTTGACTGAGCCCCAGCAAATTCCTGATAACTGGAGATGTGGCTTTAGCAGCTCCCTGAAGCAATCTTCTTTTTTGCTTCCCTTGCTTCAGATTCCTAGCTGGTCTAAGGGTTAGGACTCTCATCCTTAACTCCAGGTCAAGTCCTTACCTAAGTTTCACCCTATAACTATACAGGCAAAACATGTTTAAAAAAGCTTTATTTTCATAAAAATAGCAAATGTACATAATTTAATATACAAATATGCTGAAGAACTGCAGCAGCAGTTTCTAACTCTTGCTGCAGAATCTACTCTTGGGGTTTTTGCCTATCATGATGCATGAAAGAATACCCAATGGCACATTACAATGATTCCTCTCATAATGAATGATGCATTGCATATTGAACATCGGAAGTATTTGTTACACGTAGCATAACTACATCAACTTTAAAGAACTATATTGCAGAAAAACAGATTTATATATATACAGAAAATGAATTCCTGTGAAAGGAATAGACACTTTCAGAGGACCAAAATAAAATTGTACACATTCCTGTAATGAAATCTTTTCCACAGATAAAAAAGATTCATAAACTATTAAGCCTGATTAAAAAAAACTAGAAGAATATGATAAACTGAATGATAAAAAAAAAAATAGTAGGTAGCCTGTTAAAATAATAGATTCAATCAATTAATATGTCTTTATAATTAATCAATTTAAAAATGTGGAGTGATATCAAATAGATACTTCAGTACCAACATTCATTTAGTGATGATTATTCATTTATTACTTTTTTGATAAAAGAATCTGCATTTGAAGTCTCAATTTGTTTCCTAAAACAACAGCCCTTTGGGAAATTTCAGACTTTGCACACATTTTTTTGTTAACCTTGCTGAATGAAAAATGAATACTAATTAGACTTTTCACAATACATTCCTCAAATTTCCTACTTAAAGAAAACTGAAAGAGCTAAAAGAAAACAAAGATCTATTTAATATACGCGGCATGAAACATAATTAAGTTTTCAGATTGTACCTTTCCTAGACTTATCTTAGTTATCGGTGTGGGAGAAAGCATGAGCGGGGTAATTTTCCAAAGTACATCCTCCATGGTTAAAGCAATGTTTTACCCTCAGAAATGGGCCTTTATAAAAACTTCCCTCCCGATGTGTGGGTAAACGTCTGCTAGTGACCCCATTCCAACCAATGTGATTCAGCGCCCTGAACTGGACTTTGCTCTCTTTTTGGCCAATATGGTAAATGCAAATTTAGAACCTGGTATGTTAGCCAATGTTTTGAAAGAAGCACTTATTTAGCTGATTACATAAAAATTGAGCCTAGATGTTGCTACTTTTAATCATTGCAGACCAAGCTCCAACTTACCTTTTTCACTCAAACTCAGAGAAAAGATTGCGTACTATTAATTAGCCATTTTTTTTTAAATCAGAAAGCAATGTCTTACATCCAAGACAATCTGATTTACTAGCTGGTTTTAGTAGCTTTGACCAATGAAATTTGGGCAAAATTGGAAAGAGGGAAAGGGTCACTTATCTCAGGAGAATTGATGTTTAACAGAACACTATTAATCATTTTTTATTGTTAGTGATTGCAAGATTTGGGAATGGAGTTTTGAGATGGTTTTATTCATATTTATTAAAAAGAAATTTTAAAGTAATGCAGAAGCAAGCATCCCTGCCCCAAAACTTTGTCATGTGGTATAAGGGTTTTATATTAGACCCTGTGTTGTATAACCCACATTTGTCACCCTTAGTAACTCTGATAGAATAAAAAGGTTTTAGATTTTATATATATATGCAAATGATATTCTTCTTATATCTTTTACAAATTAAGTAGATGTAGTTCACTGGGCAGAATTAAATAACTGTTTAATATCAATTGCAATGTGGATGGATGATCATAAATTAAAACTTAATCCAGTCAAAACAAAAAGCTCTCTGGATTGGTAGAGCTAATCATTTTTTAAATATGTTTTGTATTATGTCAGGAGTTATGATCCATCCGAAACAATGTAATTACTGTTCTGGGAGTCAAGCTAGACTCTTAACTTGATATGAGTAATCACGTTTTAATTGTAGTTTGTTTGTGTTGTTATTATTTATGATTTCTGTGCCATTTTAGGGGCTTTTCCTCTCAAAAGACTTATTAGTGTGCTCTCTGATTATTCTTTCAAGGCTTGATTATTGTAATGCCCTCAATCAGTGCTGTACTTTGATACTTCAGCCAAATAGATTTTTGGAGCAAAGAAATATGATTCAGTCGCTGCATTTCTGATAAAACTGCATCAGTTACCCATTGCTGTCAGAAGTAGTTCTACGATTCTTATTTTAGTTTATAAAACCAAACATTGAGGAGGGGTCATCCCCAGTATTTGACTGATGATCTTGTGCCACACTGCAAACCAACTCGCTCCTTTTCTTCCTTTCAATGAGTTCTTTTAGTTTTTCCCTCCGCAACTAGAATATGATTTCAGCAGACTCGAAGAAGTGTTTTCAGTTATTTTGTCTCATTTCTGTAGAACAATCTCCTGCACTATTTTAAGACTGAGAACTATGATCTGGCATTTCATAAGAGCCTTAAAGCCTGTTTTTTTAACTCAGGTTTTCAATCTGGGTTACAAATTTATTTTTAGTATGGCCTATGGTGACTGCTTGAGAGGGAAGCAGTAATTTGGGCTGCTAGGTCCACAAGAACCTTTTTTTTTTTTACCTCTGCAGCACCATTTAACTGGCTATAGCTGGTTAATATCAAAGTTATCCAGCCATTTAGGCCGGATAACTTTAGACTGCTTTCAGCCACGTCTGTAGATATTTTCCGTGTACAGGCAGGCCTCATCTGAAGTAATGTTTTCTCTTCTGGAGACCATATCTCAAAAAGAATTCAGATAGGATGGATGTGGTCCAGAGAAAGACACCCAAAATGGTATTAGGTTTGCACCATAAGAGCTATGACATGAGACTGAAGGCCCTAAATAGGTATACCTGGAAGAGAAAAGAGACAGGGAGATATGATACAGACAAAATACATGAAATGTTTTAATGATGCACAGAAATCAAATATTTTTCAATAGAAAGAGCACTGTAGAGCAAGGGTTGATAATATAAAGCTCCAAGGGGGTAGGGTCTGGACCAATGTCAGGAAGTATTTTTTCAGAGAAAGGGAAGTGGATGCTTTAAATGCCCTGCCAGAAGAGGTCGTGTGTTGTGGAAGTGGACCCTTGGACCGAGGTGACATTGGTGCTACCCACAGGGAGGAGCCCTGCAGGTCCCTGCCACTGGTAGGCAGAGCTGGCAGGAGCAGAAGCCTAACAGGAACTTCACCAATCCCAGCCCTCGCTTCACTTAGATTGAGGCAGTTTTATATTGGATATACAAGTCTCCTAATAAAGTATCTCAACGGACATTATTTGGCATCTTTTGTTTCTGTTGCCTCCTTAAATAGCAGAAGGCCTGTAATGTCATCCAGAGGCACTGTATTGGTTTTCTCGTAACGGACCCTTTAAAAGAGCCTGAGCCATGTGCATGCGCACCTAGGGATGCATGCTCAGCTGAACGGAGTCCCTAGCACCTCACGTCGAGCTTGCATGATGGTTGGGCTGCGTTTTTGCCAGCTGCGGCATCAGTGGGCCCCCCCTTGGCCCAGGACCGGAGGTAAGAGCGGCAGAGCGCGGAACGAACCCATGGCCGGCCAAACACAACATAGTGTAGACCAAGATGATAAAAGAATTCCAAAAGGCATGGGATAAACAAAGAGGATCCCAGTGGTTAAAGATGGAGATGAAGAAAGGGGGTAACCCATGAAAACTGGGGTAATCTGAGCAGGACAGCAATTACCCTAAGAATAAAATAATAATTAAAAAAAAAAAAAACCAGCTTGCTGGACAGACTGGATTGATCACCTGTTTCTTTTGGGGGTTTTTTTTGTTAATATTGATTAATGTTACTATGTACTGGAGTTAATCAGATAAGTTATTTGGCTATTTCTTCTTCACCCTGAAACTCCACCAACATACCCTTTAGTTATTTTCCTAAATCTTAGCTGGATAACTAGTATGGGGACTATTGGAACCCCACCATTTAGCTAGACAACTTTGGAGTTATCCAGCTTATTAATGACTTTGAATATTGTCCCCTCTATTTTTAGTAACTTAAATTTGGTGAGCTAAGAGATTTTAACAGTATTCGTGGTTTTAGCGGGCCCTGCAGATAGTTTCTTGTTTTAGGCCCAGACTCACTAAGGCATTTCTCTCTGTTGAATCATATCTTGCCAGTGGTGGCTTAGATGGAAGTACGGAGGTTGAGGTGATGAGCAAAAGAATATTTCTTGAAGATGCTAGTCAGAATGGAGCCCAGAGCCAGCAGCATGTGGGAGATGAAGGAGAAAGTTTGGAGGGTGGTGGAGCATGATCATTGCCTGTAGTTGGAGAACTTTATCATTCAGCCTCCATGGTTTTTCCTTAACATCAAGATATATCTGCTGATGTTCCAGTTAGAACCTGAACACCAAGACCTCCCCTATCACATTGGATAGTAGTATCTAGATGGTCCTTTCCTCTGTGGAGCAGTCTTTGTCATCCTTGACTGTTGTTACAAAGAATATTTACAGTGGTATGCAGTCTCAAGAAGTTTCATTGGTGGCTCACTCAGAACAGATTGAGAATTTGAAACAAACTATGGATAAAGTATCTATTGTTTAACCTATCCCTGTGAATGTGATCTACCTCAAGATAGAAAACTTTGAAAATAGTGTGAGATTTTTAAATCTATGTATATTGAACTTTCCCATTGTTCTTTTTGATATCTTCATCTGAGTGGTTTAAATCTTACATGTGGAATGCTCTTTATCTTACAGGGAGTAATGTCCCACATTTGTAAAGCCTTCGGTCTTCCGGATGGAAGAGAGATAGAGGCTAGAGGTTCTGGACAGGATATATCAAATCAAGGTAGGCAGGGCTGGATATTTCTACAATTTTAGAACCAATGGTGGTGGATGAGGTACATAGGGCCACCGTACTAGTGACATTTGCCTCTTTGCAAGATCAAGACTTGGTTCTCTGACTCTTTTTTCATTGTGCTTATACTTTGTTTATGGGTTTCGAAGTCTGGATTTTTTTTCTGATTTTGTAGAGAAAAGGAAACAATTTCTAGCTATGCCCCATGAGGCTGTGGTCTTGGGGGCTCATTTCTTTCTACAGTTTCCTTGCAAATGTTCAATTATATTATCTACAGAGAAGTTTATTTTCTTTGAGCCCTCTCAGCTTCATTTTATTATTGGTTCCAGAGCACCTAGTAGTGATGGACTTTCTGGTTCTTCACATGTTTTTTTGGGTGGGGTTTGGATTAGTGGCTTTGATTATAACGAGAGTAAATGTCTTTTAGGAAGAGATTGCCTATGATTGTTTACTTTTTTTTCTCCTTGTATTTTCTGGGCCTTCCTCTTATATATAGTGGACTGTGTAAGAAACTGACATAATTTTTTGCTATTTAGCTAAATTGTATATTTATTACTTGGGTTGATTGGTCTGATTTTTCAAATTTATACTTGTATATTAATGTAATGAAATAATAAATAAAAAGTACAAAAAATTGTCTTCACATACCATCACATTATAAAAAGAAAACAGCGCATTGCACTCATATAGTTTTCAGTCCACAAACAGCTTGTATTTCGCATATTGACACTTTGGTGTCAAAGTCACATTAAACTCGAAGTAAAGTCCTGCTGACAGCATGTTTTTAAGAACACATATTGACCTGACTGCTAGCCTAACAATAAGCCAAAATGACTCTGCAAACTATCACTCCCCGGGGTTTATTCTATCATTTAAAATTGTTTATAAATGTTCATGTGTGCCAGTTAGGTAATTGATATACTACTACTGTGACGAGAAATTGTCATCACGTTACACAGATAATCAGGCATATTGATTGGCCAGCAATGAAGTCAATATATGCTCTTATAGGCATGCTGCCAGGGGGGTCTTCACTTCCGGTTTAATATTTTCTTTTTATAATTTGATGATATGTGAAGAAATTTTGATGTGACATTGACCTCACTCTATCACTGGCTAACAAATCCTGTTCCTCTTAAATTCCCTTCCTGTTGGTGCCTTCCTCGGTACTGGACCACTTAGTATTGTAAGGTTTCGCCGGTCACCGGATAGCCCTGCAATCAGCCAGATTCACTCCAGATGCTACCGACCCGCCCCAACACCACATGGAATGCCACCACCAATTTTACATCCGCCTGTGCCTTACTTCTTCCTAAAGCACACCTGTGTGCCAGCTCTGCTCTTTTACGGTCCGAGGCGGGAAACAGCTCTCGGTGCCTCCTGATGAAATGAGACCTCTTACTCTATTTAAACTGGTCAGGCCCTTGGATCCTTGCCTCAGCAACAGGTCTTTCTGCACTGCAGTGCGTGTTGCAATTTTTGTAAGAATAAAGCATCAAAGTTACTACTGTACCATCAGCAAAATAGATTCTCTGATTTCAGTGAAAGGAGAACTGTAATTCAGAGAGACACAGAAATGCTGAATTTCTAACTAGCTGAAGTTGTGTCTGAATTATCTGATTGCCAAGCAGATACTGTTTACATGGGTCGCTGATAACAACAGGAGTCTTGTCTAAGCAAACACAGCAGAGCACACAAGCAAGTCTGTGCCTATATGCTAAGTCCTTCAAAAAGAGGCTCAGAAACATATTACAGGCCAGGTGTGTATGTGTAAAATCAGATGTAAACCTGTCAACATGGCTGAGTTCTGCCTGGAGATGGGACCCTCTAATCACAAAGGGGCTTAGTCAGACAGGTCAGTCCTACCACAAGACCTGTTCAGCTTTCTGTCACATGCCTGCCTGATGGTCAAGCTGGGGGGAGAGTCAAGAAGCCTACTTGAAAAAGGACCCAAACAGAATTGGACTCATGTCACTAAATTAATATGCATTAAGTCTCTGAATAATGCATACACTGGCTTTTAAAATCCCTGGGGAAAAATGGTTCAGGGTGAAGGGTGGAGGCTCACCAGATTCAACTTACCAGTGAGAAGACGTCAGAGACACTGCTCCCTGCCCCACCCTGCAACTATGCTGACCAACCAGATCCAGTATCCTGAAGTGCTGTATGGAAGAGCTCCCTAGCCCTGCTATTGTATCCAGAGTCATACTTGCTGGGATCTTTCCAAGGAACTAGGTAAGTGCACTGCCTTCCTTCAGGCAGACCCACAGCTGCTTCAGAGATAGAAACAGCATCTGGTACTGTCACTTCCCTTACGGCTCAGAGACCAGGGATCTTCAAAGTGGTGAGAAACAGGCCTGAAGCCAGCGGTTAGGCAAACCGTGCAATTACACAGGGCGGCACACCTGGTGGGGCAGCCTGAGGAGCAGGGAGAGGCCCGGGCTGCTGCTGGCAGACCCGATCCCACCAGCAGCAGAAGAAAAGGAGGCCTGTGGTGCTGCCGGTGGACCTGATCCCATCGGCAATAGAAGCAGGAGGCCACAGCAGAGGAAGCCCATTTGGTAGCTCCTCCTCCGGTGCTGGCCCCTTGGTATTGAACACTCATGGTGCCAGAATGTCCTCTATTCTCGTGAGATGAGAATGGGTGTGTGAATGGGAAACTGCCTGTGATGGGTGAGTGTATGTGTGTGTGTGTGTGTGTGTGTGTGTGTGTGTGTGTATGAGACACTGCCTGGGATGGGTGTGGTGTGTTTGAGAGAGAGAGAGAGAAAGAAAATGGGGGCTAGAGGTAGATTCCAACCTGCCAGCAGCTGAAATGAAGATGAAGGCCTGATGCTGCTGGTAGATCCCAACCATAGAAGAGCTGGAGATGTCAGCTGAGAAGGAGCGTATGTGTGACTGTGTATGAGCTTGTGTGTGTATATATAAGAAAGAGAGGAGAAAGTTTGTGCATCTCACTCCCACTACTCCACGACAATCCCAGGGTGACTGGAAATCAAAAGTTCCCAGGTATGGAGAGTGTGAATTTTTAAAATCATTTTTAATTTTATTTTTCAGGTGTTATTTTCTTGTTAGAGACCAGCTCCCCAAAGGGGAGGAGTTGGCAATCTGTTAGAGACCAGCTCCCCAAAGGGGAGGAGTTGGCAATCTGTTAGAGACCAGCTCCCCAAAGGGGAGGAGTTAGCAATCTGATAGAGGCCAGCTCCCCAGAGGGGAGGGGTTAGGAATCCGTTAAAGATCTGCTCCCCCAGAGGGAAGGAGTTAGTAATCTGTTATGAATGTGGATGCTGGATACGTCCGTAGAAGGAGGAGTTTAACAAGCTATAAGTAATCATCCCACCAAGGGGCGAAGTAGCACTCTGTACGGATCTTACTAATGAGTAGCAATCTGTTAATGCTCTGCTCTTCCAGAGGGAAGGAGTAGAAACTGTTATGCTTTGTTCCTGTAGAAGATGAACCAGCAACCTGTATGATTCCCATGGGGAGATAGCTATCTGATATGGGTCAGCTTCCGCAGAGAGAGGAGTGATGGTCTGATGTGGGTTGGCTCCCACAGAGTGGTAGATGATGATACCGCTCTTATTAGTGTAGGAATAACACTTAGTAGAAATAGTGAATCCCTGGGCTGATGGCAGTTGTCAGCGCCCTCAAGTGGAGATCCTGAGAGGGACCACCGGCTAGGCTGGAATATTGAGACAAATACAGATAGTTCTTTATTAGACTGGAAGTAGAACCACCAGAGGTGGTAGTAGTGAGTTGATATGCCCAGCAGGGCTGAAGTCCCTCTGATACTGGAACCATGATCTCTGAGTTGCTGAGCTGTAAGGAGATACTATAGGTAGTGAGTAGACAGGGTATGCTGAGCATAACCAGTGATAGATGAAACACTCACAATTGTAGATCTCTATAGTGACTTCAATATGCAACAGAGAGTCTTCAGTATTCAGGAACAGGAGCCGCAGGCGAGTACTGGTTCTTGTAAGTAGTCTGAAATAGAACTCACAATAACTGTGTATGGCATGGCTTCTGGAATAGAAGAGAGGCTAGGAGAGATTTAGGAACGTAGGTCTTCGTGGAGCGAGTACCAGTTCCTATTTGTTAATCTGTAATAATAATCCATAAAATATAGGTATGCAATATCTTCTGAGGAAGAAGAGAGCATGAGAAAGGAATTAGGAAAATAGGCCCTCATGGAGCGAGTACCAATTCCTATCCGCAATCTGTAATGGTAACTTACGATCTCTGTACCTGCGATAACGTCTTAGACTGAAGGGAGCCTTAGCCATTAGGAACAATGGCCCTCGTGGAGTAAGTACTGGTTCCTGTCTGTAATAGAACTCACTGTGTTCACGTCTGCGATCGCCTCCAGGCAGTAGGAGTCTTCTGAGTCTTCGGGAACGTAGGCCCTCGAGGAGCGAGTACCGGATCCCGTCCAACAATCTGAAATCAAGAATAGAGAGAGCGGAGCCCCCAAGGAGCGGGTAACTCCTGGAAAGTTTGAAAAGGTCGAGCAGTGGAGAAGAATTCCCCTAGCTGACTCGGAGCGTGGTTGCAAGTAGCATGGACTGCCGAAGCAAGTCCCGTTGGAGTTCCTTGCTAACTCATTTTTAGTTAGCAAACAAAGACCTTTTAAATTGAAAACGGATGACATCAGTATGGGGGGACGCCCCCGAGGCTCGTGCCCTTGCCGGTACAAAGTCTGGAGCGCGCGCGCGCCCTTACGTCATCAGGAACATGGTAGATCCGTAGCGTCAAGCCAGCCTGGGGATACCGGGACCAAGAGGCGGAGAGAAGCCGTGGCTGCATCTGTCCATCTGAGCCGAAGGGAGTTGCCACAAAGGTAGAGAGGGTGGAGCGAGGGCAAGAATAGGCACATCGCAACATTTCTGTGTCTGCTATTTTGAAATATGTTATTGGTGTTTGGGACATGTAAGAAAACTTGTATATGAGTTTTTAATTATTTGATCTTTTATTCATCAGCTTTTTTTGAAATAATATTTTATTTTATTTCTTGATTTTATTGTTTGATGTTTGAGGAATGGTAATGGTTCTTTTTTATTCATTGTTGCCCTGCATATAATGTCTGGCTTTTTGCTGTTTCCAGTTCAGATTTTGTCTGCGCCTTTGTATTTCTACTTTACGGTTGCTCTATTCTGAATTTGGTGAGGATCTATTTATGTGTGACTGAGGTGAAGCATTTTCTTAATAGGAAGTGTATCAGTGTATTTGGTCTTTCAGAGGCTCAAGCCCACACCCAACATGCATCACAATAGGCCTAATAGCATATGGGTTCCAAGTGTCTTGTTTGCAGGGATTTCAGGTGGCTTCACAGCACTGCATGTGAATATAATGTGAGTGATATTTTTACCTCAGAATACTGTACTTAGATATTTTTTGTATGTAAAATATAAATGCATAACTCTTAACTGTGTGTGTGGAATGGAGCGGGAGGAGGAGCGTTGTGTAAGGCTTTAGGGGTCACCTGGGACACCTACTACCCTTAAACCAGCCCTTGGAATGGGGGGGTGTCAGTTTTTAAAGTTTATATCACTGAAGGGAGTTTTTTTTTTTTCCATGGGCCCAGGACAGAGAATTAATGAATTGGGGGGTTGGGGGGGGGGGGGGGTGAGGGAGGCAGCACAGTAATTGTTCACACAGGGCAGCAAAATACATAGCACTGGCCCTGGTGAGAAAGGGTTAATTCCTGGCTTATTGTCTATGGGACAGAAAGTTAGGAGTATTCTAAAGTATGAACAAGTTGCAGCCAAGGTTATGTGTTATATTTCTTCTTATTTATTCATATCTGCTAAGCTAATTATCAGAAGTGTATTTTATGCTGAGGATTTATTATGGGGTAGATTTTTAAAGAAGCGTGCGCACACATTGATGCACCGATTTTATAACATGCACCTGCTGGCACTCACATGATATAAAATTGTTGGGCCACATGTACATGCATGCCAGATTTATTATTTATTTATTTATTTATTTTATTTATTTATTTATTTATTTATTTACTGATTTTATATACCATCATTCGGTGTAGCCATCACAACAGTTTACAACAATAATAAAATTACAATAAAGTTACTAAAGTCACATTAATACAAATAAATAACATACTAAAAGAAAAGATTTGTTAAGATACAATAAAATGACTAAGATCCATACAGTAGGTATAAATATAATAATATTATACTTAAGAGCATAATTGTTGTGAGACCCAATCGCGACCGCACGCGATCGGGTCCCCCTACCTCCTCCGGCGGGCTCATCCTGGCTCTCCCTGCAGGCGGTCCGCGGCACACAGGCCGCGGCACAGCAATGGCTTCTCCCCGAGGAGCAGCGTCGGCAGTTTCGTGGCTGGCTCCGCCCCTTAAAGGGATCGGGGCGCGGAGTAGGGGCCGTCCCCGGAAGATGACGTCAGCCAAGGAGGGAGATTTAAACACGGCTCAGTGAGGGACGGATTGCCTTCACAACAGGTCCCGTGCTTTGCTGGTTTTGTGCTGTGGTGTATCCGTTTGGACTCCTGCTTTGCTTTGACTTCTGTTTTGCCTGCTGCCTGTCTACGATCCGGATTGGACTTTTGACTCTGTTTTGCCTGCTGCCTGCCTACGACCCGGATTGGACTTTTGACTCTGTTTTGCCTGCTGCCTGCCTAGACCCCGGATTGGACTTCGACCCTGCTTGCCTGCTGCCTGCTTAGACCCGGAACGGACTCTGACCCCTGCCTGGATCCGGTACTGTTTGTCAGGTTCCTGGCCTGTATCTCTATCGCTGTAATCCATTGCGAAGGATACTGAGGGGTTGGCTTCCCTGAATTCCACCTTCCGGAGGCGAAGGGCACCAAGGTTCCTAAGGTGGGTGACCTCTCGCTCCGGGTCAAGGGTCCACTTGATAACAATAATAGCAAGGAAGAACAGTAGTTGGTAAAATTAATATGATTTCAAGAAATAAAATGAAATGGTTGTTCAGGGCGTTATAAAAGCAAAGAATAAGACATAAAAGTAACATGATGGGGTGTGTGAGTGTCTCATTGGGAATCATTAAAAGCCTTCATAAAAAGCCAGGTTTTGACCTCTTTTTTGAATATTTTTAAGTTCGACTGTAGGCGTGTTTCAGTGGGGAGCGAGTTCCATGTTTTTGGGCTTTGTAATCCGCGCACATATGTGCGGGCGGTGTGTGCAAGGGGGGGGGGGGGGGGGGGGAGAATTCTGCAAATTTTACACGGTGATGCATCTGAGCCTTCCCCAGTTCCCTCCTGGTCTGTTCCTGGACCCAGGCTTGATGCCGTGATCTGACCCAAGGCTGGCTCCCAATGCCAGGGCCACGGCATGGACCTAGGCTCAGTACTGTGATCCAACATGGAGGCTGGATCCCAATGCCAGGGCTTTAGACTGGACCCAGGCCTGATGCTGTGACCCAAGCTAGAGGCCTGGTCCCAATGCTGGGACTTTGGTCTAGGCCACGGCCAGGTCCCAGGCCCAACACCATGACCTGACCTGGAGGCCAGGTCCCTATGCTGGGGCCTCAGCCTGGACCCAAGCCTGATGCCGTGATCTGACTCAATGGTTGGGTATCAATGTCAGAGCCTCGGCCTGGTCCCAGGCCCGATGCATGATCCGACCAGTTAGTTTGGTCTTGATGCCGGGACCTAGGCCTGACACCAGAGCCTCAGCCAGGAGGCCGGGCCCGAAGCCTGAGTCTTGGCCCAGGATCAGGTCCAGGCCACAGAGCCCAGACCTGCAAGCTCCTCTTCACACACCCTCTTCTTTCTTCCGTCGTGACCCCAGCAGACTCCATCATTGTGCTTCAGGAAGAAAAAAGAAGACATGTGAAAGGAGCTTCCAAACCTGGGCTCCAAGGCCTGCACCTGACCCTGGGCCGAGGACCAGGTGTCATGATCCAGCCTCCTGGCTAAGGCCCAGCATCGGGCCTGAGTCTGTACCTAGGCCCCGGTGTCAGGACCCAATCTCTAGGTCGGCTAGTCGTGTCAGACCTGGGCCTCTTCCAGGCCCCAGAACTGGGACCCAGCCTCTGGGTCAGGTTGTGGCATTGGTCCTGGGTCTGGGCCCAGACACCGGCATTGTGACATGGTCTCTGGGTCGGTTGCGGCATCAGTGGGCCTCAGCCTAGGCTGAGGTCCTGGCAACAGGACCCGGCCTCCAGGTTGGGTCACAGCTTTGGGCATTGGCCTGGGCCCCAACCTAGGCCGAGGCCCTAGCATCAGGACCTGGCCTCCAGGTCAGGTCATGGCATTGGGCCTGGGTCTATGCTGAGGCCCCGGTGTTGGGACCCTGCCTCTGGGTCAGGTTGCAGCATCGGTCATAGGTCCGGGCCAAGGACCTGGTGTTGGGATCCGGCTTCGCCGGATACCAAATGGATCAGGTGAAGTTTTATTTTTCAAATTATCGGTGGTCTCAGCTGAGGCCCCAGCTTTGGGCCTCTGCCAAGACCCTGCCATCACCATCGGGCTTAGGCTGCAGTCTTTGCTTTGGGATTCAGTGTATGCTTGAGCATGACTCTGGTGCCTCGGCCTAAGCCCAAAGCCGGGGCCTTATCTAGGGCATAGGCCACAGCTCCTGTTTTGGGCATTTGTCTATGCCATAAGCGAGGCCCCAGCTTCGGGCCTATAACTTGTTTAAAAAAAAATCAATTAATATGTTTTTTTTTTCATTATGGGGGACTCCGATACATTTCAGGGCCTCCCTGAATGAAACAAATTAGCCTTATTCATCACATTTTCACTTTCATTTTAAACGAATGCACATCTCTAACACATATATTATAACAATATCTCTCTAACTTACCTTAATTTAGATTTTCTGGCTATTGTGACAAGAATTTCAGAATATCTGGGACTCTTCAATTAAATTAATTAGATTAGTGTTTATGATTTAATTCATAGTTACTAGTGTCTTTACTCTCCCCCTTTGCTATGATGTATCTTTAGAAGCTGAGTCTCTGTGGTTCCTTTATGTTTTCCAGGAACATGAGGAGTCTCCTTCCATGGATTTTTTTTCTCAGGTAAGTATATAAACTCTATTTTGTTTTTCTTTCTCTTCTTTTTCTCTAACCCTTGTATAAATTCTGTTGTTTCTCTTCCTTGTTCCCTTCCTTTATTGTTTTCCTATCTTTCTCCTTTCTAGCTATATATTTACTTTTCTCTACTAACTTTGTAAGCTCAGGGTGTTGCACTGGAGGTGGACCCTTGGCCTGGAGCAGGATTGGTACGGCCCTCTGGTCGGACCCAGAGAGCGCCTGCCACCAGGAGGCAGAGCACAGGAGGAGACAAAGGCCGCTTGGTCTTAGCTGGGCCTCGCAGGATCTCCTAGAGAGGCCCACCTAAGAAGAGTGCCCATCTCGAACAAGGGTGTGCAGTCAATGTCCAAACAAGAATGTCTGTTGTGTTTGTGGCATTGCAGAACCTTGGTCGCAATGGAGATGACTCCGCTCACGGGGAGGAGCCCCGTGGGGAACCACTGCGATAGGCTGACACAGTAGCAGACACAGTATGGATAGAGTCTTTATTGTACTGCTGTAGATAGATGGTGAAAGCAGGAAGGTAAGGCACTGATCCATGAAGTGCCAGTACGTTCAACAGGCTCAGAAGTATAGTATCATCCAGATGTTCATGATAGGCGGGAGCCCGCAGTGCGGGTAACGCCATGGCTGGTGGGTGGAGTTGGAGCGCCAGATTGTAGAATGGTGGGACCGAAGGTCTGTGGTGCAGGATATAAAGGTGAAAGGCCCTCAAGGAGCGAGTACCCAAAGGTCCAATATCCTGAAAGTAGAATAGAGAGAAAGACTCCCGAGGAGCGGTTGTCTTAGATAGTGAGGAGCCCCAAAGGGAAATTTGAAGTGAGAGACCCCTGAGGAGTGGGTGTCTAGAGCTTCTTGCTGGAGCGAGGCCCTTAGAATGAAAGCGGTGTCTAAGCGAGCAGCTTAGTGCAGTCAGAGCAGCGAAGTGAAGTCTTTGCTAACTGAAGGTGGTAGTGGAGGCGGAGGCTAGATATACCCGGAGGTACTGATGTCATGCGGTGGGGCCTCCTCCAGGTTCCCGCCATGACGTGTATTTGAGCATAGGAGATGTGTGCGCTCGCGCCCTAGGAGGCCACGGGAGTGAGCATGGCGGATGGGGATGCCTATGATGGTTTGGAAATTCCGAGGCCCTCAGCACTCAGCACCGGAGGCAGCCATCTTGCCCAAAGAGAGTGAAAGGAGAGGAAAAAGAGGTAAGGCAGAGCAGTCACAACAATGTCCAGAGGTCACAGGAGGCCAGAACTGGGAGTCCGAGTGGATAGCAAGGATCAAGGCTAGAGTAACAGTTCAGAATGGTCATCCAAAGCAGGAGTGAGTACCTGTAGTCAATTCGGAAGTAGTCAGGTTAGGCAGAGGTCACATTCCAGGCAGTGATCAGGAGAAGTCAGTGGTCAGGCAGAAGTCAAGTTCCAGGCAGCGATCAAGTGTAGTCTGCGGTCAGGCAGAGGTCAGTTCCAGGTAGCAATCAAGAGTAGTCAGGAGCAAGCAAATGGTCAGTACCGTGAGATCAGTCCAAAGGATACTACCAGGGATAGAGAGATGAAGGAACAGGAGACGCTGGAACTGGAGACACAGGAGACACTGGAACAAGAGACACTGGAACAAGAGTTCAATGTAATTTGCACTCTACGAGGCACTGTTTTCTGTTACAATGTAAACTGCATTGATTTGTAACTTCTTACAAGAAATTCGGTATATAAAACTGTTAAATAAATAAATAAATAAATAAATAAATAAGAGACACTGGAAGGCAAACTAGACACACTGGAGTGTATGACCCGATTGCCAAGGCGAGGAAGTGGTGTCAGACCACTTCCTTTAATACAGCCATCAATCAGGGCGCGCCACAGAGGTGGAATCCACCCTTTGCCCTTTAAGAGTCCAGGTGGTCCATGCGCGCGCACCTGGGTGGGGGGGGCCCGACGCCACGGAGGATGCGGTGAGACCTGGACAGGAGCCTGATTGCGGAGGAGCCAGGGATGTCGTGAACTGGCTGCGGCTGCGGCGTGAGAGAGCCCGGAGCTTGTGGACAGATGAGAAAGGTGAGCACGCCTAGCAGTAGAGTGAAAGCGGATGGGAAGCGCAACAGTACCCCCCCCATCTAGGCCTCCCCCTTACCGGCCTGGGCTTGTCAGGATGAGTCCTGTGGAATTCCGCAAGGAGGTCTTTGTCAAATATGTGGTGGGAAGCCCTCCCACGACAGGAGATATTCCCAATGACCTCTTCTGCAATGGACATTGAGAACCTCCTTGACCAGGAGGACATCTTCGGGTTCAGCGGTGAGTTGGGTAGGAGCAGGAGACTGTCGGGAAGGCCAGGTCAAGGCTAGTGTTTCGTGCTGAGCCAAACTTTCTGGCCTGGTTGGAACAGAGGTGCAGTGCGACGGTGGGCATCAGCAAAGTGTTTGGCTTTCTTGGCTGCCTGACCCAGTCTCTCCTTGACCTGATTCCAGAGATGGCAAATGGTCTGTGCCGTGGACTGGGCTGCAGGCGAGGGTATGGAAAGCAGTGGCACTGGTAGAGGCAAGCGTGGCTGGCGATTGAATACTAAGGAGAAGGGAGAGATGTCGGTGGCAGAGGCAAGATGAGTATTGTGGGACAACTCGGCCCAGGACAAGAGGTCGGCTAAGTTGTCCTGTTGGTCTTCACATAGGATCTCAGGAATGTCTTCAATGAGCGGTTTGTCCTCTTGGCTTGGCCGTTCGCTTGAGGGTGATAGGCCGACGTCAGGTTCAGGGTGATGTCAAACTTTGTGCACAGAGACTTCCAGTACTTGGCTGCGAATTGTGGTCCACGATCAGAAATGATCTCCTTGGGTAATCCATGTAGTCAGAATACATTATGCAGGAAGAGTATTTCCAATTCAGGAGCCGAAGGGAGGCTCTGTAGTGGAACGAAGTGAGCCATTTTTGAAAAGCGGTCGATAATAACCCAGATGATCATGTTGCCCTTTGATGGGGGCAGATTGATGATGAAGTCAGTAGAGATGCCTGACCAGGATTCAGTGGGAGCCAGGAGAGGTTGGAGGAGTCCCCAAGGATGGCCAGTCAGAGGTTTCTGCTGTGCACAGATAGGACAGGAGTCCACATAACTGCGGGAGTCCTTAACCATGTTAGGCCACCAGTAATGTCTTCTTAACATCTCAAGGGTCCAAGCCCAGCCGGGATGGCCGGCCAACTTTGAGTCATGGGCCCAGCGGAGGACATGCTCTCGGAGACGGTGTAGGACCACCATCTTCCCAGATGGCATCGTGTGGGTAACTGCGAGGGTTATACAAGCTGGGTCAATGATGTGCCTGGGAGTTTCAGGCATATCTTCTGGTTCAAGAGAGTGAGAGAGAGCATCTGCTTGGGTGTTCTTTGCTGCAGGGTGGTAGCAGAGTTCAAATTTAAAACTTTCAAGGAACAGCTCCCAGCAGGCCTGTCTGGGGTTCAATAGTTGAGCTTCCTTTAAGTGTTCGAGGTTCTTGTGATCTGTAAAGATTGTGAATTTATGTTGGGCTCCTTCTAACCAGGGGTGCCACTCTTGAAGAGCCAATTTCACAGCTAAGAGCTCGCGGTCCCCAATCGTGTAGTTTTGCTCTGCAGGTGAAAACTTGTGATAGTAGAAGGAGCAGGGTACTAAGACCATCTTGGAGGAATATTGGCTCAGCCCATGGTAGTCAATGCAAGGACGTAAACTACCATCCTTATTCTTCACAAAGAAGAACCTGGCTCCTGCTGGTGAATCGGAGGGTCTTATGAAACCTTTATTCAGATTCTCCTTAATGTACTCAGACATTGCTTGAGTTTCTGGCAGCGAGAGAGGGTTGATTCTGCCCTTGGGAGGCATGGTACCTAGTAGGAGCTCAATGGGGCAATTGAATTTATGGAGTGGAGGCAGGATATCTGCATTTTGTTTGGAGAACACATCTTGAAAATCAGAATACGGAGCCGGTAAGCCGGTAAGGTTTGTAGAGTTCAGAACAGTGACCGCTGGAGACATCTGTCGCAGACAGTGGTTCTGGCACTGGGGTCCCCACTGAATTAGCTGTAGGGATTGCCAGTCGAAGTGGGGTCCGTGGACCTGGAGTTCTAGGATTATCGGATGCGTAGAACGCTTTAAAACGTACAGAGAGATCTCTTCTTCATGGAGGGTTCCCACGAAGAGGGTGAAGCCCACGGTGTGATGAGTAATGCGTCCGGGGACGTGCTCTCCCTGGATTGATGTGATGCGGAGGGGTACCTCCAGGGGCTGAAGAGGAATCTGGAGTAGTGTGTCGATATCATCCAGAATGAAGCTGCCACTTGCCCCAGTATCCACAAGCGCGGTTGTGGCAAAGGGGTGTGATTCCCTAGAGAGGTACACAGGGAGTAACAATTGAGGGCCAATAACAGTAGCGCCCAAGCTCGGGACCCTCTCTGAGCTCAGGCTCTGCAGGCTCTGCAGTTTCCCGGTCATACGGGGCAGGATTGCAGGAGATGTCTGGCACCACCACAGTATAGGCAAAGGCCTTGCTTCTTGCGACGAAGGCGCTCTTCAGGAGACAAGTGCCCGTGATTGATCTGCATTGGCTCCTCTGGTGATGGAGGAGGTGCCAGTAAGGCCTTCAAGTGAGGACTCGTAGCACGAACCGGGCGAGAGGCTGGTGGCCGGGAGACACCTCCTGGTGTCTCTGACGTAGGCGATGGTCAGTCTTGCCAACCAGGGAAATCAGATCATCTAGAGATGTGGAAATCTCACAAGCAGCCAGCTCGTCCTTGAGGGCAGGAGACAAGCCGTCCAGATAGATTGCCCTTAGGCAGTCCTCTTGCCACCTCAGTTCTGTGGCTAGTGTCCTGAATTCCACAGTGAATTTGGTGAGCAAATGCGAGCCTTGATGGAGGTGAAGAAGCTGATAACCCTCAACTGCCTGTCGGCCGGGATCTTCAAAGGTCCGCATGAAAATGGTCATGAAGTGGGAGAGGTGCCAGGGCCTTCCCTTCAAGGTGAGAGGATGAAGATAATCTTGGTGGTCTCACTTGGAAACAATGCAGGCTGCAGTGCAAATTGCATAAAGCACTGTTGATGAAGTCTCAGCAGAGGCACAGATCCCCATTGAATCAGGATGGAACTGGAAGGGCCAGTGATGCCCGTGGAGGCGGGGTTTGAGCCCAACCCCCAGAATTGGCCATAACAGAGTCCTGTAGCTGAGACCATAGTCTATCCATGGATGAAGCCAACGCTTCTAGGGTTTGCTGTTGTTCTCGGACATGAACAGCTAGGCCAGGAATGGTTTGCAAGGCGGGAGACTCCGCCGAGTCCATGGCCTTGGCAACCTATTGCGCTGGAGGTGGACCCTTGGCCTGGTGCAGGATTGGTACGGCCCTCCGGTCAGACCCGGAGAGCACCTGCCACCAGGAGGCGGAGCACAGGAGGAGACAGAGGCTAGCTGGAGCTTCACCAATAGCAACCCGGGATTCCCTCAGGTTGAGCCCTTGGTTACCCAGGCTGCCTGGTCTTAGGTGGGTCTTGCAGGATCTCCTAGAGAGGAAGTGCAGAGGAATGTCCACCATGAACAAGGGTGCGCAGTCGATGTCCAAACAAGAATATCCAGAGGTCACAGGAGGCCAGAACAGGGAGTCTGAGTGGATAGCGAGGATCAAGGCTAGAGTAACAGTTCAGAATGGTCAGCCAAAGCAGGGTTCGGTACCTGTAGTTAATCCGGAACTAGTCAGGTCAGGCAGAGGTCACGTTCCAGGCAGCGATCAGGAGAAGTCAGTAGTCAGGCAGAGGTCAAGTTCCAGGCAGCGATGAAGAGTAGTCAGCAGTCAGGCAGAGGTCAGTTCCAGGCAGCAATCAGGAGTAGTCAGAGTACAGGCAGAGATCAGGACCAGGCAGCAATCAAGAGTAGTCAGGAGCAAGCAATTATCAGTACTGTGAGATCAGTCCAAAGGCTACTACCAGGGATAGAGAGATGAAGGAACAGGAGACGCTAGAACTGGAGACATAGGAGACGCTAGAACAGGAAACACTGGAACAGGAGACACAGGAGATGCTGGAACAGGAGACACTGGAACAAGAGACATTGGAACAAGAGACACTGGAAGGCAAACTAGAGACACTGGAGTGTATGACCCAATTGCCAAGGTAAGGAAGTGGTGTCAGACCACTTCCTTTAATACAGCAATTAATCAGGGTGTGCCGCGGAAGTGGGATCCCCCACCCCCCGGCCCTTTAAGAGGCCGGGCGGTCTGCGCGTGCGCACTTAGGGGCGGGGCCGACGCCATGGAGCCTGAGTGCGAGGGAGCCTGGGACGCTGCAAACTGGCTGCGGCTGCAGCGTGAGAGAGCCCGGAGCTCGTGAACGGACGAGAAAGGTGAGCAGGCCCCCCCTTTGAAGCGAACGCAGCTGGGAAGCGAAACACAGGCCTGGTTATTTCAACTGTGTGTTATACACTTAACTGTTGATTTTTGCTTCTGGGCTTGTGACTAGTGAGTCACTGGATCCTCTAGGCTCTGCTGTCTCTTCTTTCGTTTATGAGTCTTCTTCCTACTATCCTTCTCTAAAAACAAAAGGAGTCTAGCTCCCTTGCCCCGAGTCTCTTCTGGAAACTAAGATTACTCTGTTACCCAGATGTTTGTCCATGCCAGTTTGGTGAAACTGTTTTTCATTTTAGCTAATAAAATAAAATAATAATCAGAGAAGCCCTAAACTATGAGAAAGAACAGTGTCGCTGTGCATTTGCACTTCCATTCGGACATCGGTCTAAGAATTTGCCACAGTTGCAGCAGGCAGTGCTTATTTTCTTTGTCAGTTGGAAATGTATTTCTTTTCTCTCTGAGGAAAAGGTTTCTTTGTAACAGCTTTACCTTTAATTTGATAAAGTTCTCTTGCTGCTGAAATACTTTGTAAGGTTGTTCACTTGGAGAGGTAAAAGCCATTTTTCTCAATGAGGGTTACTCAGTTCTCCCCCGTCCAGATAAGACCTTTTACTGATATAATTTTTAACTTCCAGCCAAAGGTCTATTCCTGTGACATAACATGGGCCTCTCCTTTCCTTGCAAATCTTGTATTTGTGCAAAGGATTCAAGAGAGTTATTTACATCTCCTGTTTAACTCCAACAGCTTTGGCCATTTCAAACTGATCAGAACTCAGTAAACTTAGTCCTTGGACCAAACACATACTTTTTTTTTCAGACTCTCAACAATCTTAGCAATGTTGTAGTATGGTTCTGTGGCACAACAATTACATTAAAATTACTCACTTATCTCGTCAGGAAACAATATTCTAAACACACACATTCACTCTCCACAATCACAGTCTGTTATGCCTTCACTGTTCTTTCTCTTTCAAATGTGTTTCAACACTTTTCCAAGGCCTCAGAGATGAGGACACTGACAGCAATTCTGTTCTATAAACTGCGAGTCTTCTCTCTCCTGATTCTAAAACTGTCAGTGGAATATCTGCATCGTGAGATCTCTGCTTATGATGATGTCATTGATTAAGTTAATCAGTATAGCTAAATAGTGTCAAAAAACCTATGGTTTAACCATGCAAATCAATAAATTTCTTGGTTTGATTAAGACCGATGATTAATCAGAAAGCTATGAAGGTAGAGCATATTATGATGGTCCTTTAACTCTTAGTATGAGTCAAAAAGAAGATTATGTTATATTGATTTAATTAGTCCTTATGCTATGTGAACATTCTATATAATAGCCCCCAGTGAGCTTTCTTTGAGCCTTGTTATTGGTATTCTTTCATTTTAAATAATTTTTGGCATTATTAAAAAATTCCTGAAGTGCTCTTAATGCTCTACAAGCAGCTATGCCTGCCTATTTGCTGATTGCTAGTGAAGTCATATCCAGGTTACAAAGGTAACGACTTCAGAACTTCGCCTGTGCTGCTGTGACGGCATTAGTTTCCATTAGGGAAAACTTGGAGCAGATCACTTAGACTTCAGTGGCATGGATCCCACCTTGACAAAAAAGTCTTTGAATCAAAAAAATAAATAAAACCAGTCCCCCAGATAAAAAAAAACATGCATGCATCCATCACTTCCAATTTGGGATGCCACAGACACTCACATGACCCAGAAGATGCCCGCTAGTGGTGATGCCCACCTTTTAAATCTTGAAACATTCTCAGAAAAAAGAAATGACTCCGGAGGGAAGGACCCAGGTCCTCCCCTGGTGCCTCAACCAAAATTCCAAAAATATTGTGAGCTTGTAGGGGTTTTTACCCCTCAAAATGCCAGCACCAACAGGTTGCTTTTCATTTACCAAAAAAAAACACTTTTAAGTCATGGCAGGATCTTCCCACCTGCAGACTGTGTTCAATTATCTTTATTTTTGCTTATTTTCCTTTATTTAAATATAATATGTAGTTCTCAATTGGCCCCACAGCTGCCTACTAACGTCATCGATAACAACAGAGGTAGGCATGGCCTTACTCTTCTTCATCATGCTAGAGGCTTTCCCAGGATCCCTGAAGCCCTCAATTAATTTTCTTTACCACTGCAGCTGGGTTAGCAGCAGTTAAACCAGCAGCAACAGTGGATTAATGCTCAGCTCTTTGCTCTGGCCACGCCCCCTCTCACCTGATCTTCATCGTGGGAGCTTTCCGGCTGCTCCCACAGCCTGATATGTGGCCTTACTGTGCCAAGGGGAGTCTGCGTCCTTGCTACTTCCCATAGTTGCTCCACCAACCCAGGCAGCTCCTCACCTCACCCTACCCCACCCCTGACCCCATACCAGCAGCAGCCCTGACCAGTGCAGTACCATGCTGCCTCCTGTTCCTATGCTGGTGCAGTTTTTATGCTATCCTGCCCCAAAACTTCTCTTTCCTGTCAGTCCCAGACAAACCTTTCCAATTCTGAACCACTTCCTTGGGCCTCTCTATGAGATCAGCACCGCCTCCAGTTACCCTCCAGGATACCCCAGAAGCACCTGTTCAGGATTCAGTCCCCAGAGACCCCCTCCGAGCTGCTTCAGATGCAGGTATTTTATTTAGTCTTTTATTTATTTATTTTTAACCTGTTTACATGTGATTTGCAACTGTGATACTATTGCTACTAGTATGCCTTAATAATTTATTGTAATCCACATTGAGATCAACTTGGTAAAGTTGGAATATCAAATCTGTATAAATATAAATTAAAAAATTGTTCTTGCATCTAGCTATGTCCATTCTTCCTCCCAGGGCTTTTAATAAGAGACCAGGCATCCTTGCCTATGGGTACTCATTTTACACACCAGCATCTATTGTAAAATGTGAGGCCCTCCTGAATTGAAAGAGCCAGAAGGTCTTAATGAATAAACACAGAACCTTAGGACAGGAATTACTCCTTGGAAATCCAATTGGAGACACATCTTACATTCAGAAACTCAAGACTTATATACAAGGGCTATACCTCATCTAGAGTTTAACTCTCTCAAAACATTCACTTAAAGGAATAAATAATCAAGAGTTATCCTGTGCTGCAGACTCACCTACCCTTAAAAAGTAATAGTAGAGAATGAGCAGTAGAGGTTAAGCAAATTTAAATGTAACCCTACCCAGAGATTACTAATGATTATCAAGAGAGATCCTGCTTTCTAGGTTCATTGGAGGATGAGTGAGTTTTGTCAACCCCAAAGCTCTTGGCCAGTACAAGCCTCTCCTCAAATGAGAGGGAGAAATAAAGGAGGATATGATCAGTGTCAGTCTGAGGATGAGCGATGGTATGAGGAATTAGGGTTATATGGAGTGTGAGGAACATTCCCCAAATGGGGATGGGCTTGGCGAGAGTCTATATAAGATGCCACCCAGGCATCTGTGGAGAGA